>NC_092339.1:336505000-336805000 GCF_046630445.1 Rutidosis leptorrhynchoides | reverse complement strand
ACGTCAATATTAGTCATACCAGTTCGAAATTTCCAAAATCAATGGGTAGTTAATTCCCATCCTCATACTCTCCCATTCGTATCTCACATATAAGCAACAACTTTACACTAAAGCATTTTTTGGTCAAAGGACTTATGCCCTACTAATAACCATCAACCACATTTAAATTCAATAGTTTTTGTTACCTCAAATATCACTCGAAATTTTCAAAAATCTTTTACTCAATCCTCATCAATCTTTTTCCAACTTGTAACCTTCGAAATATGAAAATTTTGTCTGCCAAAATTTTTCACACACTATTTTACTGTGCGCTCCTCTCAAGGTTTTATAAAAAAAATGAATTTATTTTATTGCCATCCGTACCAATTTTAGAAATCGTATATGATAAAGTAAACAATTACTATTTTTTACTAGTAAATGTGAAATTTTACTTTCACCTTTAAAAATAAATTTTTTTTATCAAAAGATATTTTACTTAGAGTAAGTCTATATTTACTAAGAACTTCGTTTCTTTTCTTACATTGTCACCTTAAACAATTTCTATAAAATTTTCGTTGCTTATTATATAAATTTTTTTTTTCGTTGCTTATTCGTATCCAAGTCATCATGAAGACTGACCACCGTCGAGATCGAGAGATTCGTGTGTGTGTATGATGAAGGCACTTACTACCATGTCATGCAGAGCCTTCGGGCATCCACTAACACTTAAACCATTCAAAATTATTGCGTTACCCCAGGAATCTTATTTGCCACACCTGTCTGAGCGATGTTCTTTCTTACATAACTCTAAGTCCTAACTTATTCCAAGGGATTCTCATTTAAGTGATACTAACATTATCAGTATTCTGACTTTAGTATTAGTCATAACTTGTTTGGCTTTTTGCAAAGTCAAGAAGTGATTAACTTCTCATCCTCATGATCTATCCTTTATACCTCACTTTTTAGCAACGGCTTCGTACGTGAATATTTTTGGGCCAAAGACTTAAATCCCTGATAATCATCAAAACTACATTTAATTCATTAGTTTTCATTACCTAGTAATATGTCAACCAATGATTCAAAGATTTTTCACTCGACCTTTTTCAACTCGTAACCTCTGAAATACGAAAAACTATGTTTATCAAAAATTTTACAAGTTGATTTTTACACGTTGTTTATTTGAGCGGTCCTCACAAGATTTATGGACAAATGAAAGTACCAAAAACTTTTCTGTCACTTATGCAATTTATAAAATCATATATGTATAAATTTACCCTTACTTGTTTTGGTTAGTACATACTAAGTTATACCTCCAAATTATTTATATAAAAAATCGCTCCTTTATTGAGTTGTTTAACTTAAGTCAAATAGTTTTGTACAAAATGGTACTCGTTGTACATACTTCTAAATTTACCAAGAACTTCGTTCCATTTATGTTGTCACATCAAATGTTTAAAGGTTTTTCAAAACTTCCTTGGTTGATTTTATTAAGGGTTTTCTTATTAGACTACATATATAGATCACACTTCTTCTCGCCCTCCGTCATGGATGAAGCTTACTATTAAGATCTTTGTTAAAAACTCTTGAGCCACTTTGGATGGTAGTTTTATAAAATTCTTAGGAAGTCTTTGCGCTCATAAAATGTTCCTCTTAAGGTTAGACATGGCAAAAACGCGGGCCGATAAATCAGTTTTTGGAGTACACTCAGTGGTCACCCCATTGTAGGAAAGGCACTAGGTGGGTTTCTACTCTCAATATTTCACAACTAATCGCAACACCCTCGTAAACATCATCTCTACGAATCAGTAGGTTGAGGTACAATGAATCGTTTTTGAGATTCTTTTCACTTAGAGTAAACCGTTCTTTACGACCAAGGGTCCACGTATCTTCTCATACGCGCATCCCCTTAAGTATAAGGATAAATTCAGAACAAACCACTCGAAGAGTTCACCCTGGTTCAAAGATCACACCTTTCGTGCGAATTTCTTTCGGAAATGTAATGTGGAATACTTTAGGAATCTAGGAATCTTGTTATCCTCTTGGAAAAGGACTGCTTAAAACATCTACGACACTGATATGGTTACTCTACGTATTCCTTCCTTCGTTGGTTGCAACTATATGATGTTCTAGTTAATGTTAACCATAACTTTAACATGTAACTGAAAGGATAAAGTTACATTATGGAACTGTGCTTTCATTCCATCCAAGGATAAGTTCACACGCAGTATGTTGTGATCACCATGATTCCCATTCTATCAGTCAGCTTTGTATAGCGACATAAGCGTTCAATGTTTTAGATGAGTTTGGTAACATTCATGATGCATTTTACGCATCCAGCTTACTGAAGATGCCTGTAAGGCTAAAAACATCATATTTCCTTTTGTGGGTATATATTCGGATGACATTTTCATGATAGCAAGAAACGAAATCAATTTGTTGATCTCTTAGGACAAGAGACTTAATTAATAGCATATACCTATTCTTACTTTTATACGCCCGAGTACCTTTCAAGGTAAATAGCTCACTTTTGAGCCCACGAATCTTTTGGAACCTTGATATGCTACTTATTTAAATACGGTACCATTTTTAGTCACTCCTCAAATTTCGGGACGAAATTTTCATTAACAGGTGGGTAATGTAACGACCCGACTTTTTCGACTTGCTTTTGTGCCTTGTGTTTTTGCGAAACTTCGTATTTGTGCGTACTATGCTATCTTATACTCTGAAATCTTAATACACGTGGTTTACTTTCATTTATATGTTAAAACGTGCCTTTGAGTACGTAGGATACTTAACTTGATCACCGGAAGCCTTTATGACCGTTAGTGTCACTTGACGTTTCGAACAAACTGCGTACTGCGTACACGTTTAACTTTTATTGTAATCAGAATATTATGACTAAGAAATATTAATTGTTATTTTATAATAGCAATTACTTGGGTTTTTTGGATGCTTAATTACGCTTAGTAATTTACTTATGCTTACTAGTTAGTCGGACTTTCTACCTTGTGGACTTTAGCCCACCCTACACTAGTTAGTGGACTATTTAATTAGCCCAATTATAAGTAACTAGTGACCCATTAATAAGTAAGACAAATGCCCATTTATTAGAGGGAACATGGTAGTATTTTTGTCAAGTATTATCCTTAATGTTACATGGGATCCTAACATAAGCACCAACTTTAGACAACCATTAACCAAAAAGCAAAAGTTTGTCCCCCTTGTCCCCCCACCAAAACTAACGACCAAGGAGCCTTCCCACACCCATTTTCACTATAAATACAAGCCTTAGCTCATCCATTTTACACTTGCTCTCATTTGCATTTCACACACACTTACTCTCTTATTTCCTCTCTAGTCTTTCTCACTCTAAAACTTGTAATTTTTGATATTTCTTCTTCTTCCTCCTTCATCATTCACGTGTTCATCATCATCATTAAAGGATCAAGCTCTTTAGCTTTTGATCTTGCTATATCTTGTAGATTCAAGCTTGGATTTGAATCCTTTAAGAACATGGAAGATTCAAGCTTTCTAGCTTTGAATCTTCACCTACTTTGTAGATCTAAATCTTTTTAGCTTTAATCTTGTTAGTTGTTTATAAAGATTCAAACTTGTGTTTGTAATCTTCATGTAACTTAAAGATCCAATCTTTACGCTTCAAGATCTTCAAGAACAACCAAGATGCAAGCTTTCTAGCTTAAATCTTCATATCTTTTGTTGAATCTAAGTTTTCTAACTTATGATCTCATTACTTTGTTATAAAGATCAAAACTTGTGTTCATGGTCTTCATGTAACTTAAGGATCTAAGCTTTATGCTTCAAGGTCTTCAAGAACACCAAAGGTTCAAGCTTTCTAGCTTTGTAATCTTGTAACTTGTGTAAAAAGGATCCAAGCTCTCTAGCTTAGGGATCCATCACTTCATTTGACTTAGATTATGTTCATACTTGTTTTATTGAAGTAAAGTTTATAGCTTTAGTTGCAAATGGAACTTGTAATTAGGTTAAGACTAAGAATATGATGTAACCTTGGTTCATCATCCATTTAAGGCTCTTAAATGAGTTGCGTTCTTACTTGGTCTTAACATATTGTGTGTTGATGGTAGAATCTTGGTCAAGGTGATGCTAACCCATCAACGAGTTGTACACTTGAAGCTACAAGCATCAAGGATGAGAACCGTGATGAGCATCAAGTACTAAGAACCCCACTAGAGCACCTTGTTTACTATTTTCTGGATCTTATCAGGCTCCTGGCCTACTGGAAAAGTTGATTTTCAGATAGCCTGGTTCGAGTAGATGACTTTCCGTTTAAGACTCGTCTCAATCCGAGTTACGGTTTGGGATTTATGGCCTTTTCAAAATCACTACACCCTTGTAACGTTGTGCTGAAAATTCTGACCTACTCGCACTTAAACCATCGCCACAGTCAAACGAAGACGAGTTTGGTTCTGGAAATTGGTCAGCAACTAGAGGACTCCCATACGGAGCCATAGTCACTGATTTCGCGTCTTTTCGATTTACATAGAGGTCGTAGCAGCTGATCAAAGTCAGCCTATTGTTCCGATCTCTATACTTGTTGAACTTACTTAGCTTTTACGATGATGAATGATGATGATGATGACACTTAAACTTATTCTATGAACTATTAGAACTTATGAGGACAACCTACTGAACTAGTAACCTTTGACTTAGGTTGACGACCTTTCGGACCGACTTACTACTTGCACATTTTCGTGACGACTTTTACTGCATATTCACTGTGAGTTATAGCATCCCTTTTTTACTTTAACTATTTTGGGACTGAGAATACATGCGCTTTTTACGTTTTACTTACTAGGCACGAGTACTTAAACTTTATATATGTGTGGGTTATACAACGGTACAAACTTTCCCCTTAGCTCGGTAATGTTTAGTCATTGGTTTTTGAACCGGTGAACGCGAATCTTAGATATGGATCCATAGGGTTTGACATCCCCACTCGGGCTAGTCGCGCTAGTATTTAACGGGTGTTTAATACTTCGTAAACTTACGCACTCGCCAAGTGTACTTTCAGGGGGTAATATTACGTTAAGTTAGTTACCGGGTGCCCACGGATAAGCATATACTTTATCATACTGATTTGAAATACTGATATGAAACGTTGGTTGAAGCACTGAAATCTAGTGGCCTACATTACATTACTGATTACAGACAAACTATAGCCCACCAACATTCGTGTTGACTTTTTAAGCATGTATTTATCAGGTGCTTAGACGTTGTTGCTTCCGCTGTTAGACTTGCTGTCATGCTGTTATAGCTTTGCTGTTAAGGACATGCTGTGTTAGATTTCCGCTGCATTACTTAGAGATGTCTCAATCATGGAACTTTTCTTTTGCATTCGTAACTTATGTTATTTTCAAACAATGACTTTGTAACGACCTTTGTGTCACGTTATCTTTTGTAAAGCGTTATCTTTTTATGAATGCAAAACTGGTTTTCAAACAGCATATAGTGTTTGACCTTGTAATGATCCTGTTGTTGATGAACCGTACACGATGGTTTTGTACGGGGCGTCACAGTTGCATAGCTTCTAACCTTGACTATGTTCAAGTGATCCTATAGTACATCAACACTGTACTCTACTATTACAACAGTATTTCCTCGAGTCCTATACTCTTGACCAATGTCTTGATCTTGTCCGAAGATAATTTCCCATGTACTTTATAGTATTTCTGATAGGTTCATACCTTGACCAATGTATAAACACAAATAATTAATTATCTTTCTAATTGTCGACTTCATAAAGGTCTTAGTCATGTTTATTAGTGGAAGGACGACTATAACGAGGTTTAAAATCATAGAAAGAAAGAGAATACAAAACAATAAGCATCCCTAACTAACATTATTAAATCATTGTAAACAATCAAATGGTTACTCACACATCATGGTAATACGAATTTTCGATATTAATAAATCACAAACATCAAACAAGAACATTATAATATATCAATAAAATAAATGATAGATATTACCGATAAATATTGCGTTATTTCTTCAAAATATCCAAAGCGTTACATTGCTAAACTAGCTTCTACTCCGAACAATTACATAAATCTCATATTTTTCTCTTTCTAATCTAGAGAGAGAAAGTAGAGAGAGAAATATGAGCGAGTATAAATGCGTGTAAAAGTTTGGTGGTGATTTGAAGTTGAAATGGTTGATGAATGATGTTGAATCTCAAGCCCTCTATTTATAGGAAATGCTAATGGCAAAGTTGTAAATATCGATGAACCTTGGCAGGCCGTATGCACGGGCCGTGTGCCCAGCCCGTGTGCATGGCTGGTTGTATGCACAAGCCATATTTTTCTTGATCTTGGCAGGCCGTATGGCTTGGTGGCAGGCCGTGTGCCAAGGCCGTATGGCTTGGTTTTTCTGGTTTTCACCATTTTCGCTCTAACTTTTTCGTTTTTTGTCCGTTTTAAGCGATTCTTGAACCCCATGTGTTCGTAATTAAGTACCCTACAATATAGGATCAGCTAAATCATATTTTACAAAATTTATAATATAATTAATTTAAACGCGAGTGAATTGTCTTAGCCGATTTTGCTCGCTTTTCATCCGCTTTTAGTGATTTTTAAACATAGCCTTTATAATGACATAATCTACCAAATCAATTAAATAAATGCTTATTTTGATGATAAATTCAATTACTTTATCATAAATGGAGCTAATATCGGGTGTAAAAACGTGATTTTTTAGCCGATATCATTGACTCTAATCTTCGTGACCAATTCCCAATATTATTCCTCTTGTCTCGCAAACATAATTTATAAGTGACAGAATGTTACTGGGTTTCACAGTTGAATTTTAGGATTCAATTAACTCTCGATGAATATGAGGGTCGTGAGTTTTCAATTAAGAGTGGAATTGAAGACAAAATTATTTGGTCACATTCTTATAACGATGATTTCAGTTGCACATATCATTCTCTCATCAAATGTTCATGTTGAAGAAATCCCTTCATGTGCTAATCTCATTTAGAAAGTTTTCATCCCTTCAAATGTGGTGATTTTCTTAGCTCGCGTTAAAAGCGTGCATCCGGTTAAACAAGTACTACTACAAAGATACAACAATTTGGATAATCAAGGTGAGAGATGAATTTGGTGTGATGTGTTAAACTAGGTAATCGATATAGTAAATGAATATTGTATCGTGCATAAGTGAGACCAATATATAGCCAGAAACCCTATCAATGACAAATGGGTTAAGCCGATTAAACATGTTACATGGACTAAAGTAATATCGATAAATTATATGTCTAACATCCCCCCGCAGTTGGAGCACGAGTTCGCCAGACGCTCAAACTAGATTCGAACTCATCAAACAATTCAAACGGTAGACCCTTAGTGAAGGTGTCTGCAAACTTATCTGGACGGAACATGTAAGACATGTACCTGCCCCCAAGCAACTAGATCGCGGACAAAGTGAATATAAATTTCAATGTGCTTGGCCTGCAGGTGTTGAACTGGATTGGTAGAGAGGTAGACCGAGCTGACATTATGACAATATACTAGAATAGCTGATGTGAGAGGAAAATGTAACTCTCGAAGAAGATTACGAACCCAGCAAGTCTCGAAAATTACATTGGCAACCCCATGATACTCAGCTTCTCTTGAGCGAGAGGGCGTGAATTGTCGCTAAGATGACCATGATAGAAGGTTGTTGCCGAGAAAAACACAGTAGCCTAGTGTATATCGTCTAGTAGTGAGGCAGCTCGCCCAATCAGCATCGGAGTAAGCAACCAATGTGGTGGGAGAAGCTGCATATAACTTGAGACCAATGTTAGTGGTAACCTGAATGTGTAAGTGCATAGAGGTCATTCGCTTGAGGGGAGGGGGGAATAACGATAATAAGAATAAGATATACTTGGTGAGTAAGTCATGTATATAGGTTGGAGACTAAGATTACTTAATATTGTACATATCTTTACCATAAATGTTGTATTAGAGTATAACTGAAAGTCTTAAAGAGTGTTAATTATTAACCGTTACATTATGCAATAACAAATATTCACTTAACTCAGACCAATTAAAGCTACTTCACCTATTGCCTTATAGTTAAAAACTTGAAGCCCCATCACAACATGGATCGACCCACTTGTAAGACCATGGGTATTGCAGCGTTTCTCACCCTAATGCCGCCTACATATCATGATAAACGCCTCACAAACGCCCGGAATGGAGCGTTTGTGGGCGTGAAGATGAGGTGTCAGCCCATGATTAGTTCTAGGTATTTTCTTTGTACAACTTTAATTTATTTACACCTCAAATACCAATCAAATTTTAACACATCAGAATCAAACTTTTTACAAAAGCCCCCATTACAACTCCCTCATTCTCATTTCATGGCCATGTCAGCGGCTATGCCCAAAAAGTAAGTCTTATCCACTCCACGTCACAATCACCATTATCTATGGTCCAAGTTAATTAGTTAAAACTGTAATCTATTTATATTGATATATAAACTCAGAATCTTAAACTCACAATCTGTGAATCTTAGAAACGGTTGCAACAACAACAAAAATTCGGCTTTCACTTGCACAGTAAGATCTTTAATCAATATCAGTACTTCCAAGATCAGCTATTTCCTAGATCAGCTATAAACTGGTGTCTGGAAATGTTGGCGAAATTATACGATCAAATGGGTATATCGATAGATGTTTTTAATTAATTCGTATCATAACTTGTTAATTGGATAGTAGCAGTAGTGAGATCGATAGAACAGTAACCGTACGCAATGATGATGATGATGATGATGATGATGATGATGATGATGATGATGATGATGATGATGATGATGATGGTGGTGGTGGTGGTGGTGGTGGTGGTGGTGGTGGTGTAATTAGATCATAATCTTATATGAATATGTGAATACACTAGTATGAGAAAACAAAAAATAATTGATGAATAGGAGAACTCACTTATTACCATAAGGGGCGGAGAATGTTTTAAAAGTTACTCCGTACTATGCTACAACAGACATCCATGCTGAAAACACCGTTGCAAAAGTAGTTATGTGGAAATTTCGAGCTCCAAGTAGAGTCAACCCGTGATAAACCCACCACCTACTTCAAGGTTGCTGTCTAAATTTCCTTTGGATGATATCGTTCTAGAGCCCTATATGGCTATATGTGTATAATGAGAAGGTAGGTTAATTTGGGTAAAGGGTCCAAACGGGTAAACTTGGCACAGGTTGAAACAAGTTGGTTAACATGAAACATTTTTGTCTAAAATGCAATTTGTTTATGAATAATTAGAGTGCATCATCAAATAGTATTTTAATGTTTTCATAAAACAACTTATAAAGCCAAATACACAGAATACCTCAGTTAAATTCTCTACGATTAAGCAATAAATAAAATATACATATGTTGCTTGTTTCTTAATCAACCTAAGGAAAGAAAGAAACTGAATAAATTTTGTAAATATGAATCAAATGGAGTAGCTCCAATGAATGATATGTTGTAAATAAGTAGTTAATGTTATTTTTATTTTATTTATTTTTGAAGGGCAAACACACACACATACACACAAACACATTTTATTCACGACGGGACTCAAACTCACAAAGTTAATGAGACTTCTTTATACCGTTGGACCGGAAGTCCTTTGGTTGTAGTTAGTGTTATTAATCATTTTATTCAAATACAAACATTGTAGCACATAATTCATTATAAATATTGAATGCAACCAAAACAATGCAACGTGCAGGTCAATCGTTCTTTAAGAGCAACAATGTTTCCTTAAAAATAACTATTATCAACTATACTGCTAGCTTTGTAAATCGTCAACACGTTTAAAAGGCTCAACAAACTATTCTACTTCTTTCGTTAAAATAAAATAAAATAAAAATTTATATATCAATATTAACGTGATAGATACAAAATGAACATGATGTATATAAACACAGTTATTCAAATAAATGAGAATGTGTTTATATATCGATATTAATAGAAATGTTATGATTGGAGTCTTATTTCATCTAAAATCCGATACAGTTTCAAGCCAACTTGTGCGTACAAAACAGAATGAGTAAGGTGGAGTCCTTTTTCAAAATGTTTATATATGATAGTAGAATAGAGTTCTGATTGATGCACGTATAAACATTCCAAACTTTTGAATCATGGCAATATAATTTTAGGAGAATTTTCCTCATTTGGACGAGATATATGGAAATCAATTTTATTCATCTCTAGGGATCTGAATACTTGAGTACACGAAACATAAAACTTTTAGCATTCCAGTTTACACATTTAATTTCCGAATGTTGCATTCAGGGTATAAATGATAACAAACACATTGGAACTATGAGCATATGAGAATCAGAAACTTAAAATTTGATATGACGAGGGTTGTGATGCTATAGCAAGTTCATGAAGGCATACCCTAATTCAATCTTGCTTCTCGTTATCAATTTCATAACGACGCAGGCCTCTGCACGTAAGCTAGATAAACGTTCTTGAATCTTATCCTTCTTTGATGCTGGAAGCTTTTTCATTATGTCCTCAACCTGATCCAACGATGAAAAAATGTGATTAATCTTATTGCCCCCTTGTTCGATCTGCACAAACAGATCATTCCAAAAGTTCTTGATTTTTGAAAATTCCCCTTTGACAAATTTCTCTTCATCAATCTGTCTCCCCCCTGCTCATTCAGATTTTCCTTGTGGCGCTTCATTGGTGATTCAGTCTGGTCAATATGAGTTTTAAAGGTCTCACATTTAATTTTCTCCTCCTTTAACAGCAAATGCAACTTGGTCAAAATTTGTTGTGCTGTTTTTGCATCCCGCAATTCTTTCATCTCCTGCATCATGATATCATAGTTTATAACGAACATTATATTAGTCTTCGTTTACGATAGTCATAGATTGGATAGTAAAGCAACAGGTAAATGATCGGAACGTAATATAGTTCTCATGATTAAAATACCTCACGTGAGCATATCGTGAAAGTGGCACTTGGAGAACCATCTAGCAGATAGTTTTTGACTTCTTTAGGCATGTTTATTCTCTTTTGTCCCTCCTCATCCGAGCATAACTGTTTTGGGTAAATCTCGAGACTCGTTAACTTAGAAAATGGAGATGGTAGATGTGAGACTAGTTGCACATTTGATGCAAGAACCTGCAAAATATTAGACAAAATGAACATGATGCACACAAACAGAAAATGTTATGATTGAAATGTTATTTCATCTGAAATACAATTCAATTTGAAACCAAATGCAGCGTACAAAAAAGAATGAGTAATGTGGAGTCCTTTTTATAAATGTGTTATAATACAATAGAGTTCTTGTAAGGATATTAGGACCCAAAACAACGCAAGTGATTCAACAAGATCACTCACCGATAGTAATTCTACAAGATTACTAACCCACTTAATGAATGAAAGATTATAAATGCAAGAAATGTAAATCGACACAAGAGATAACGTGGTTATATGCAATCGTTGTGATTGCTTTAGTCCACGGACCAACTAGAGAATGTATTACTGAATATTTGTGGTGTGTTTACAATGAGTTACAAAAGGGTCTATTTATAGAATGGTTTAAGGAGTAAGCTAAAAACAATTCCTTGAAGCTTCATGTGAGTTTCCTGACAGCTTCATGGAGGCTACATGTGAGTTTCCTGACAGCTTCGTGGAAGCTACATGTGAGTTTCCTAACAACTTCGTGGAAGCTACATGTGAGTTTCCTAACAACTTCGTGGAAGCTTCGTGTGAGTTTCCTGGAATCTTCCCTCTAATTGTTTAAAATTCTCCATATCTCCAACAATCTCCCACTTGAAGACTTTGAACAAACCCAACCTTCGTCAACTCAAAATATCAACGATCTAACCAAGAACGTTAAACCACCATTATACCGCCAAACTCCATTTGGGACATGCACACTCAACACATACTTCGGATGAGCAGACTTTCGATACAAGGTCTTCAACACTACTTGTTAGAATTGAAACATTAACTCTCTAATTCTCTACTTGGGGTCTTCTCTCATCAATTCATTAGAAGACCAATTGAGGTAATGCAAAACCTCAATTTCTCCGTCGTAACCACCTTAGTAAACATATCGGCAGGATTCTTCGTACCAAGGATTTTCTCCAAGAATAAAGTGCCATCATTTATATGTTGTCGAATAAAATGATACCTTATCTTGATGTGTTTCGTACGACTATGAAACACCGGATTCTTTCCAAGATGAACCGCACTTTGATTATCACAATTCAAGACGCAATGGTCTTGTCTTTTACCCAACTCACCTAAGAAGTTTTTCAACCAAACAAGCTCTTTAGAAGCTTCTGCAATAGCCATATATTCGGCTTCGGTGGTTGATACTCTTTTGTAGTCGAGACATCCAACTAACTGCCGTCTTCCCTATTGTGAAAACATAACCCGTAGTGCTTTTCCCCGAATCATCACATCCACCCAAATCAGCATCCGCATAACCCCTAAGTATGAGATTGTTTTTGGAGAAACACAATCCCATATAAGAAGTACCTTTCAAATAACGAAGCAACCATTTGACCGCTTCCCAATGCTCTTTCCCCGGATTAGACATATAACGACTTACAACTCCCACTGCTTGAGCAATACAACTCCCACTGCTTGAGCAATATCGGGTCTTGCACAAACCATGGCATACATAATACTACCCACGGCCGATGCATATGGAACCTTTTCCATATCCGTTTTGTCTTTTACCGTCTTTGGTGGTTGACTTTTTGATAACTTAATCGTGCTACCCAAAGACATAGAACGAGCCTTTGAATTCTCCATATTAAACCTCTCTACTACTTTCTCAATATATTTGGATTGAGACAAGTATAGAGTACCTTTTACACGATCACGCACAATACTCATGCCAAGTATTTTCCTAGCACCACCAAGATCTTTCATCTCGAATTCACGGGAAAGTAATCCCTTCAACTTGTTATTTCGGACATGTTGGAACTTGCAAGTAACATGTCATCAACATATAACAATAAGATTATGTAAGAAGACTTGAATTTCTTCAAGTAGCAACAGTGATCCGCTTCACATCTTAAGAAACCAATCTTCTTCATAAAATCATCAAACTTTAAGTACCATTGCCGAGGTGCTTGCTTCAATCCATACAAACTTTTCTTTAGCTTACAAACCCACTTCTCTTTACCCTTTACCTCAAAGCCCTCGGGTTGCCTCATGTAGATCTCTTCAGCAAGATCACCATGCAAGAATACGGTCTTCACATCTAGTTGCTCTAGATGTAAGTCTTCGGATGCAACCATAGATAGTACCAAATGGATAGTAGTCATTTTAACTACCGGTGAAAATATCTCTTTGTAGTCAACCCCTTCCTTTTGTTGAAAGCCTTTGACTACCAAACGAGCCTTGTACCTTTTCTTGCCATCCGACTCATTCTTGATTCGATACACCCATTTGTTTTGCAACGCCCTTTTATCATGAGGTAACTTCACTAGTGACCAAGTTTTATTCTTCTCAAGTGACCCCATCTCTTCTTTCATGGCAAGCTCCCATTGTATGGATTCTTTTGTTTTTCTCGCCTCAAAGTAACTTTCGGGTTCACCATTCTCGGTATAGAGCAAGTAGTTTGCTGATGGAGAATATCTAGGATTAGGTTTGGGCACTCTAGTCGAGCGTCTTGGTGTAGGAGTAACCGGAATGGTTGGACCTATTTCATTTGTGTCCTCCTCATCACTAGAACTCGCACTATGTTCGGAATCATCACCGCTTTCCGAATCATCCCCATCATTAGCATTTTTCGACGCCTCACCGTTATTTGGCAATTCATTGTTCCCCGTACTCCCACTAGAACCTGTAAGATCATCAATAGAAACATCGTCAAAAGTAACATGACCCAGTTTAGGACTCCCCGTTTCCGGTTTGCCATAGACCGAATCTTCATCAAAAGGAACATCGCGCGAACGAATTACTTTTCTAGCCTCGTTGTCCCAACAACGATAGCCCATTTCATCCGACCCGTACCCTATGAAAATACACTTCTTTGACTTAGCTTCAAGCTTGTCTTTATCCGCATCTTTGGTCTTCACATATGCATTACACCCAAAGATCCTAAGGTGACCATAACTCACCTTCTTACCTTGCCATTCTTCCTCGGGAATTTGAAAACCCAATGGTGTTGAGGGTCCCCTATTTATCAAATACGCCGCCATGTTAACCGCATCCGCCTAAAACATTTTACGGCATGTAGTCTCATACTCTTAGCCCTTTCATTTAACGTAGGATTCATACGTTCGGCGACCCCATTGTGTTGCGGTGTTTCCGGTACTGTTTTCAACATTCTAATACCGAGCTTTGCACAATGGTCTTTAAACTCAAGACTACCATATTCCCCTCCATTATCCGACTTCAAGCACTTGACTTTCAAATTAGTCTCATTTTCTACCATAGCTTTCCACTTCACAAAAGTATTAAATACATCAGATTTAGCTTTAAGAAAATAAACCCATACCTTTCGAGTGGAGTCGTCAATGAAGGTGACATAATAGCGAGAACCTCCATGTGATTCTACATTGGTTGGACCAAATGCATCCGTATGAACGAGCTCCAATTTCTCCAACTTAGGTGCATTCCCTGATTTCCCAAAAGTCACCTTCTTTTGCTTCTCATATACACATGGTTCGCAAAACCCAAGTTCTACCTTTTTCAAATCCGGAATTCTCCCACTCGAAACAAGCATCTTCATGCCCTTCTCACTCATATGCCCAAGTCTTCGGTGCCATAGAGTTGATTCGGACTCAACATTAACTGTAGCAACCACTGTGTCTTCATCAAACACTTCAACCATATAAAGAGTTCCCCTTTTATGTCCACGAGCCACTACATAACTACCCTTAACCACCTTCCATTGGCGGTTTTCAAAAGTAACCGCGTTACCTTCATCATCTAATTGACCAACCGAAATAAGTTTCCTTTTTAATTTAGGAATGTACCTTACGTTTTTCAAGGTCCAATTAGAGCCAAGAGTTGTCTTCAATAAAACATCTCCAATGCCCTCTATATTGAATTGTTTGTCGTCCGCCAATCTCACCTTGCCTTGATATGAACGAAAATTCTTCATCATGATTTTGACATGAGTAGCATGAAACGAAGCTCCCGAATCCAAAATCCAAGACTCCATAGAATTTTCAACACTACATAAAAGTGCATCATCACTTTCTTCCTCGGTCAAGTTCACACCTTTCGCCGGACCATTTTTACAATTCCTTTGAAAGTGTCCTTTTTTATTACAACCCCAACAAACAGCTTCACTTCTATCTTTTGATGGATACCTCTTCTTAGACTTCTTTCTACCCTTCTTCTCACCGCGATCAAATTTCCTACCACGGTTGTCGGTACTTAACAAAGAACCGGATGTCGATTCCCCCGAGTTTCTCTTACGAGTATCTTCACCAAGAATCAAATCCCTTATTCCTTCAAACGCTAGCTTAGTAGTTCCCGTAGAGCTACTAACTGTGGTAACCGTACCCGACCAACTTTCTGGTAATGATGAAAGCAAGATTAGTGCCTTTAACTCATCATCAAACACAATATCTACCGATGCTAACCTCGATATGATGTTGTTGAACTCGTTGATATGATCCGTTACACTCGTACCTTCCTTCATCTTCGTATTGAACAATTGTCGCATGAGAAAAACCTTATTAGAAGCGGTAGGTTTCTCATACATGTTAGAGAGTGCTTTCAAGCAAGCAAACGTCGTCTTCTCATTCACAACGTTGTATGCAACGTTCTTAGCAAGTGAAAGACGAATCGCACCCAAAGCTTGACGATCCAAAAGCGTCCAATCGGCATCGCTCATGCTTTCGGGCTTGGTCTCTAACAGAGGTTGATGTAGCTTCTTTTGATACAAGTAATCTTCAATTTGCATCTTCCAAAAGCCAAAGTCTCTCCCATCGAATCGGACGATTCTAAACTTTCCGTCTTCCGCCATCGTTCCCAAAGTCGAAACCTTGTGCTCTAGATACCAGTTGTAAGGATATTAGGACCAAAAACAACGCAAGTGATTCAACAAGATCACTCACCGATAGTAATTCTACAAGATTACTAACCCACTTAATGAACGAAAGATTATAAATGCAAGAAATGTAAATCGACACAAGAGATAACGTGGTTATATGCAATCGTTGTGATTGCTTTAGTCCACGGACCAACTAGAGAATGTATTACTGAATATTTGTGGTGTGTTTACAATGAGTTACAAGAGGGTCTATTTATAGAATGGTTTAAGGAGTAAGCTAAAAACAATTCCTTGAAGCTTCATGTGAGTTTCCTGACAGCTTCATGGAGGCTACATGTGAGTTTCCTGACAGCTTCGTGGAAGCTACATGTGAGTTTCCTAACAACTTCGTGGAAGCTACATGTGAGTTTCCTAACAACTTCGTGGAAGCTTCGTGTGAGTTTCCTGGAATCTTCCCTCTAATTGTTTAAAATTCTCCATATCTCCAACAGTTCTGATGAACATTAAAAAACGAATACCTCTATAATTTCCAAACCAAGCGTAAGATATTTAACGTTGCCGAATTGTTGAAGGACGTCAATAATGTTATGTGTAAATCCACTATGTGGACGAGAAATATAGAAATCCACTTTCTCCAAAGAAGGCAAACCACATGCGGAAAACTTAGTATAATATGGATTTTTATACATCAACGAGGATAATTCGGGTGCAGAAATAGACAGATCCCCTTGGCAATTTACAACAGTGAGATGCTTAAGGAGAGGTGCTACCACTTTAACCACATAACTCCAATACCCTTTTTCAAGCGTGAGATTTGAAAGTTGAGAATGGGAAATGGTTGTTTCGTTCATAAAAAAATTTCGCAGTTAGTTAAGGTAAGATTCTTCAAGTTTAGGCACTTAGAAAAAAGATCACCAAACTCATCGGGATTTTTATTTCTATCACCGAACATGACATGATCAAGATGCAACGTTGTTAAAGCTAGTAAGTCCCAGGAGGATGATTTGATCATAATGCGAACATATAATCCCATCAAACTGAGATCTTTAAGAGAATGAGAAATAAAAAGAGAAAGAGGAAATTCGATACCCTCTACGGAGTTATATCTAACAGTCATATTTTCGAAATTGTGCGAAAAAGCATAGTTTAAAATCTTTTTGACACACTCGTGGCTAACTTCTCCATGAATACCAAGTTCAACAGACGACAATTCAATTTCACTATTACGGGAAGACAGAACACGATTAACATACTCATAGAATCGGGCTAATGATTCTGAATCTGAATGGTATCGAGATGTGGGATTGACTTCCATATATTCTTCCATCTAGATGACAAAATACTAGTTCTAATAGCAAGTTCGGTATAAACATAAGAAAGAATTTTGTGGATGAGATCATCTGACAAGTTGCTTAGCCTATCGTCTTCTCTGATCATTCTGATTAATTAAGCTGCAAGTTAATAAAATAAAGCAAGAATCAGTATAATGTTGTTGTTGCATTTAAGCTACAGAATTTAAGAATCGGTTTAAGTTCTCTGCATCAAAAATAATGTTTGTTCAAACCAGTTTTAATGGTATGTTTATATTGAAATTTTAAAATAGTTAGAACTTTGTGATTTATTTAAAATATAAAATACTTATTGAAAGACTCCAGTAAGATTTAAGTTGTTTAAATTAATATATATATTTTTTGGTCCAATAACGCTGAAAATTAATTAGTAATTTACTACAATTTTATCATCTCATCTAATTTGGTTAGCATCATCTTATTATTTGAGTCTTGATATAGACATTTAACAATGAGTAGGGTTTTTTTCTATGAACATGGCATGTTTACAAAAGCCTGAAAACACATTAATATTAAATTTGGGTTCAGATTTACCTTCGAAACCTAGCGTCGTAAGTTTCCCTGCCGCTGCACTTCCTTTATTATTTTTGATATTAATGACGAATATGTTTATATACTGTAATTATTATGAATGGAAACGTGATATTCGTATAATTATTCAACAGAATCTCCAATTTTTAGTGATATGATATTGTTTCCTTCTTTTAAAATTGACAATTAAATTAAAATTAATACTAAATAAATTATTAAATTAATTAAATGACAGCAAGTTACGTAGTGGACGCAATTATTGTAATTTATTCAGTGTTGCTATTATTCTTCTTCCATTGTTTGGCATGGTGTGGGCTTCAAATTTCTTTAAATATGTATGAAGATAGCGAGCTGGGGTCCTATGTAATTTATTAGCTCCTGTTCTTTTGGTTTATGAAGTGGAGGATGCGGTTTGTTGGGCCCCAGTCCAATGTGGTGTTCTATTTCTGATGGGCTGTGTCTGCTTACGGACTTACATTCAGGGCCTGTCCAAATTTGGGCCTCAATAATTTGGAACAAACTCTTCCTTCTAAAGTTGATGTGTTATCTGGTTAGTTACTGAGGGGTCAATTCCTGTGAATCAAGTTCTTTCTCATACTCCAATTCATATTCCAAATTTTGATTAAAGGTGTACATGGTGTTTGGATACGTTGAAACGGTGGATCATTTACTAGTTCATTATTTCCCGTTCTTCCCTTATTTGTGCGGCTCTATTTAGATGGTGGAATGGCGCATGGGTATGGGAGTAATGCCTCGATTTTTTGAAAGTTAATTGGCCCTGCTACGATATGGGCTATATGGAATTCAATGAACAAAGCCTTATTTGTTGACGAATTTTCGTGTTGAAAGATTTGTCGCTTGCACCAACTATATATTTGGTTGTCCCAACTATGACTTTTGGTTTAGGGGCGTACTATGTGGATGATTTTGGATGTGAATTATCTTTTGATTTGATGTAATTCGGTCAGTATATTCAATACGAAGGGTACGACAACCCTTTCTTTTATCATTATTAGTCACATAAATATTATATATAAATAATATGTCCGTCTAATATCAAGTGTCAATTATCTATTATTATCTATACATTCTAAAAGACATACTTCGTTACTGTAACCTTTGTCCTTGATTGTCCTTTTTCTTTCTTTTCCGTTTTTCAATGGTAGCCAATCATAGCTCTACATCTATGCACAAAAAACAATAAATGACCAAATTACCCTTTGCCCTTTATAACCTTTATACTTCTATGTGGTGCTCTTTTACCTACTTTTTACCTAGCTCTTTGTCCGCTAACCTTTATACTGAGATGTAGTGCTCTTCAACCAACCTCATCCGACTTCGTTATTCGCTATCAGTGGTGAGATTGCGAATTTGCGATCAACCATATGTTTCTTTTGTCTGATTTGTTAGAATCGAGTGAGGTTGTGGGATGTAATTAAGGTTTCCTCTTGATTCATTAGAATCGGATGAGTATTGATATGGCTGAAACGGACGGTTTTATCTGTGCGGTGTCGTTAGGTCGCAACACGTCAGAATCAACCACCAAGAGGGGGGTAGTGTTTTAAATTTATATTTAGCCGGGCCTAAATCGTACTACTCCTTATTATGAGTAAGTGAAGTATGACCTAGAGTCGTATTTTTAAGATATCAGTAGAATCGAACATATATTAAAGCTTAAGATAGTTATGAAGGAGTATTGGTTACCTAATTTAGAGCTTTTCTAGTTTATAAGACAGATAAAGTAAATGCGATAAAATTCGTAATTCAGATAAGGTTAAAACAAGTGCATACTATGATTTCATCAGTTATTCGACCGAGATTATGGAATGTTGGCTCATGAATAGGCAGAGACCTTGTATTCATTACACTGGTCCTAACCGCCCCTGTCGTAAGACATGTCACTGGGTAATGCGATAGGCTTGAAGATTCAGAATAGACAGCAACGTCCCTTACCCCCGACGCCCGTGCAGTCTGACTACAGGCATACACGTTTAGACGGCTCATCCAATTGAGCGACTCAGTTGGGTGACGTATTAACATTCCACAAAGGTCTAAACTTTCTTAAACATAATAGAATACAGGGTTTACCATATTCGAGAGACGTGATGTGTTTCAATGCATTAGTTAATGATTGGTTTTAAAAGATAGTTAGGCCCTTAAAAAGAGTTCAACCATAAAGAACACCATAGCCAAGTCAGGTTGACTTCCATGAATACGTTCGGTTATCCTAACGGTCCAATCCTTTATGTGTTTAAACAAACAGTTCCTTAATTAACTAAGAATCCCTCAAGCGGGGTGCAATGCTTGAGACCGCGTTATGGTGCAGTGTACTAGTCAACACTGATCGTATTTCATGGCCTTACTTAGCAGAGGTACAGCTTTCAACAACCGTTGTGCTTCAGCATGCACGTACGAAGTTTATATGCTTGGTGACTACACTAGCATGGTCTGGGACCGACAATGTACTAAGGGTCTAGTCAGATGTTTCACTACGAAAGAGTCCTCAGTCGGAATCCAAAGCTTGATAGACTTACTACAACCAGTGTGCCTCAGTCGATATTACGTTGTATCCGATAGACTTCTCTTACCAAGGGGTGACACAGATAGTGTACTCTGAAAAAGGGTTCGCGACTTCCCAATAACAGAGCCAATAACTACGTTCTATTAGTTGGAAAAGCGATTGAGTTTAAAGCATAATCGGAAAGCATTTCAACAACATACACAAACCATAACATTATTTCGGCATTATAACTGCTTACATCATAACATACACTAAAGATAACTACTCGCTAATCATGGCAACAACATCACAGAACATAATGATAGAAGACATTATATAAAGATAAAGGATAGAAGTACCAGTAGATTAAACGAGCTCCAAATACAAAAGTGACAACTTCAAACTCCAGACCGCTGCTAATACAATCTTCAGCGTTCTTCTCCGGGTACTAGGTTTAAAGCACGAAGTTGAAGACCTTAAAAGTATGACTAATATTGTATAAGAGAGAGAAAGAAGTGAATTGAAGTGTGTGTTGAAATGGATGGAGAGAGTCCTTTAAATAGACCTGAATTTTTGCATGGAAAAGGCTGGCTGGCCGTTTGGCAAGCCGTTTGCAGGGGCCGTTTGCAGGGGCCGTTTGCCAGACCAAGCCGTTTGCAGGGGCCGTTTATTCTGGATATTTGGCAGGCCGTTTGTGAGCCAGGCAAGCCATTTGGCAGGCTATTTGGCTTGCCTGATCAACTGAAATTCCTGGATCGTAACTTGATTTCTTGTCTTTCACCGTTTTCGCTCTAAAATCTTCGTTTTAGCTCCGATTCTCTTGATTCTTTTTGCACCGTCTTCGTAATTACTTGTTCTTCAATTCTAACCGACGAAGTGGGTATTTTGCCGATAAAGTTCGAATCTTTCTTGTTTTTGGGCCTTAATACCGGGGTGAAAAGATGACTTTTTAGCCGATATCAAATATCCCACACTTAGACTTTGCTTGTCCTCAAGCAAACTCTCATTTTACCTTAAGAAATATTTTCGGAGTTTCTTTTCTAATAGTCTAAGTGGTTTGCCTTTTATTATAAGAGCGAAAGATAAGGTGAGTCATCTACGTTATGATTGAAACTATCTCTGCAAGCATGCTAGGAGCTTAAATGACATAGGCTAGCTTTCACGGGTCACTCAAATCACACAAGTGTTTAGGGTTCCCTATAGATCTAAGAAATGAATTCACTCAAATCCAGTCATGCTGCAACCATCGTCATAGGCTTGATAAAGACTCAAATCCTTGCTGCTAATGTGACAACGGTAGTAATCTTAGCTTCTAGGTCATTTGTCAATGATGGAAAGGAATTTTGGAGTGGTGGTGAAGTTGTTTTTGAGGGATGAGAAAAAGGGTGATATAGTCCTTATGCAGACTTTTATTCGGATAGATAGGAGTGCTGAAATTTTGAGAAGCACTTTTGAACTTTTCTTCATTTGATAATCATTTTCGGTCAAGTTTTCTTCGGCGTTTTTCTTTTATAAGTTCTGCTCCTTTTTTCAGAACTTTGAAATTTTTTTTTTTTTTTTTGAGATTTCATCTTGAGAAATTTTTTGCCGATAAACTTTTTCAAGACCTTTGTCATGATACTTGAGAGGTTTATAACATCAGGTTTTAGAAAGGAATTTCATTTTCTGGATTTTCAGGTGATAGTAAAGATGATGTGAATGTGGTGGTCAAGTGAAGTAGAAGTAGTGGAAGTGCGAAAGGCCTATTTTTTTTTTTTTTGACAAATGGCTAGCTCTTCTGATTATAATTGAATCACGTTTCGCTGCTTTGGAAATGTAGATCTAAAGCAAGTTCTGATTCCGAGCACAGACATCGGCACTCTCAACGGAAAATAGTGAAGCATCAAAGATGAATGCTGGTCTTATTTGGGTGCCTCACCATAATCAATTTAGGTTGATAATGCCTTAGTCATGCAATGCTATATTAGAGATTTGGTTCAACCTAACAAGATTTCCACCCTACTTAAGCCTTACTTTTATTTACAAACATTTCAGGTTTTCAAAAAAAAACTTTTTCGGAATGGCTTTCTCTTGTTAAAAATTTTGAAATTTGGCTTAAGAACTTGGGATCTTTGTAATGGATTATTTTAATACAGTATAAAAAGATTATACCAACATCCTACACTTAGACGAACATTGTCCTCAATGTTCCTAGTGTATCCCACACTTAGGAGTTTTAGTTGAAGATTAGGGAATATTTGTCTAGTGTTTAATTGGGTTGGGATCCCACACTTAGTGATAAGCTAGGATGTGGCATAATTTAAATTTTGAACTAGTAGCAGGAAGAAAGAAGTACCCCTAGCAGATGTTTCTTGTGTCGATACTGGCTGGCTTTCAATCCTTGCGTTCTTTATTGATCGGCTCATTTGTCATCCTTTATTCTTCTACTCCACTTTATTGCACGAGTTGCCTCCCGAGAAGCGCTTTTGTTTAAGGTCGTTGGCTCGACCGTAGTGATGCCTTAGAAAGCAAACATTCCTCGCTGATGGTTGTAATCTTGGTCTTCTCGAGGGAATGTGAGTCTTGGTGGGTAAATCCTAAGAAAGTGTCGGACCAAAAGTGGTAGTAGATCCGGTACTTCTCTTGAAGATCTTCTGAAAGATAAGTAGTGCGTAGTTTCGGCTCGTGATAAATCTTGAAGTCCAATGAGAATATGATACACGGCTCTGCTGGTTGACCCATAAATGTCAATCATAGAGGCAGTGCTGGTGGTGATTATCTCTCTGATGGGATGCTCATTTTGGAGGTCTTCAAACAATGTTAGAAACTGTATCTTTAGTATCTCGAAATCTTTGAAATGGTGATCTCCACAGTAAGAGTCTGTAGCTTTGCACAGATTAGTTAAAAGACGAAGCTGAAAAGAACTGAACATCAATCCTGACCCGAGCATCAACGTCACCGTCTTTGTGTATATCTCCCTACATCCAGCTTTAAATGTGAAACTTGGATTGGTGGATTGGTGGATTTGTGGAAGATAGGTGATATCTGCTTCGTAACGTAGGTTGCGAGGTTGACTCGATCTGGTTTAAGATGAGAGAACAGATTGTTGCGCCTTAATTCCTCTGTAACTGCGTCTCGTAACTCTTTGATAATCAGATCAGCATGGTGATCAATTGTTACGTAAATCACTAGCATGTCTGGTGTGCTTTCGAAATTATCTCTTTCTAAGAGAGCGAAAAAGTTGTGAATATTCTCGATCATTTGCAAATCAGAGTGATAAGTCGGGCGTCCAGTAGAAAGATCCATGTGCTTTCGGATGAGAGTCAGTAGTGCTCGTTGATTTACTGAGAACGGAAGTGCAGATCCGGCTAAGGCATTGTATGTAGCGACACGACCAAAACATGTTTGACGGCACCGACTACTTAGGTCCCGTTGCGTGGTCATAAGTCTTTATCATGACGTTCGACCAAAATATGTCGCATTCATTTCATAAGAAAAAGGATGTTTCAAGTTTACAAATGTAGTTCAAAAGACTAGTTACATTACAATGTTTGACGTACGAATGAAGCCTATGCGACACAATTTAAAGTAGTCAAAAGACGCTCCAACTATGCATGTATACTCGACATCCAAGCAAGTATCAAAAAGAGTGCAGAACCATGTATTAAGTAGCTTTTAAGGACCTGAGAAAACATATAGAAAACTGTCAACGAAAACGTTGGTGAAATCATAGGTGTTTTAGTAAACGTTGCATTTGAACCACGAGATTTAATATAATATGATTATCTAAATCATTTGCATTCCAAAGTTGTTATTTGTTTCGCGGGCACCCAATTATCAAACTTAACTGTTTTGCACCCTTTGCGTAGTGTTAGAACATACACTAGACCCGAAAATATATTTCATCCGCTAACGGTAGCGAACCGTCCGAATGAGGCTCGTCAAGCCCATGTGATCACATAATATAAGTTCACGTTTACACCCTGCAAGTGTAACTAATGATAATTGAATTGAGGATTTTTGTTCAAACCCGTACGTGGAATGTTCGTTTTTGTACTTGTGTTCAAAGTGTAAAAGTATGATACGTATATGTTTCTCATCCCATAGTTTAAAGCATAAAAGTTGTTCGAAAGATGGGACTATGATCTCACCTTGAGTGCACGTATGAAAAGTACTTTACAAGGTAACGTGTGCGAAGGATAGTGCTAGTCTTGACCTAAACAAATAGGTCGTATCAATAACGGTAAACCCGATAGGTCAAAGATGTTCAATTAGTCCTATGGCTCGTTACGACTCGATTATGTAGCATGTGAATCAAATTGTCAAGTTTCATGCAAGATACAAGTATAGAAACAAGTTAGGAAGGTTGCATAATCATTTGGTTAAGTTTGATAAAAAGTCAAACTTTGGTCGGTCAAAGTCAACAAAAAAGTCAACACGTCCGGGTCAGGTCCCGAACTATATTTCTGAAGTTTTTATTCATATATAAGCATGTTAGAACAAGTCTCATGTGAATCAGAGGTCCATAGCGTGCCAAACATTTTCCATATTTTGACCATGGAGGTCAGAACCTGGACACGTTATATGTCGCGCCGCGACCCAAGGCTGCCGCTCCGCGGCATATAACGGGTGCTGGTACCTGGTCAGTCTCAAATGTTCAAGTCTTTTTCCGAACTTCGAACAAACACAAAACACAAACCGTAAACACTTATGACTCGCACCTTATGTCGTTGGAAAGCTCTTTTAACAAGGAAGACAACTAAGCACATTTCACCAACCGAAAACATTAAATGCAATAACCAACTTTTCAATTCGAATGATCAATCAATGCACACATTTAATACTCAAATTTGATAAGTGCACATTTATGATTTGGGCATTTAATGCATACATACAACATGCCGTTTTGTAGGTAATCGAGCATACAATACAACTAACTACTTACTAACAATAATTCATGGCATTCAATGCATCAAATATTCATTTCAAGCTTATCAAACCCTAACCCAAATTCACCAAAATCACTAATCAAGTTTATGGAGTTTTCTCAAGCAACTTACACATGAAATTGAAGCTAGTGATGTTAGGAACACATTTAATACATGCATTTATGGCATTTAACATCATTCAATCAACCAAATCACCAAATCAAACACACCAAAGTTTATGTTCATGCTAGTTACTTCAAATAACAAAATCGAATATATAAATCATATATTCATGTTAGACTTGAGCCATAGACACTAATTAACAACTTTATAAGTTAAAAATATCAAGAACACCAAATCTAGTGATTTTAGAAAGTTACCCAAATGTAATGAAGTCGGTATGGAATCGAAGAGGAAGTTGCAAGGATTCCAAATATGTAATTTATTTTGGTTGAAGCTTGATCGATTTGTTTTAGATGATGAATTCTTGTTTGAAGATTTGAGAGAAACTTTGAAAGTAATTAGAGAAAATGGAAAAGAAATGTAAAAGAAATGGGGAGGTGGGTTTGACTAGTCAAAAGCTAGTCATCTCTTTGGCACTTTGGCGAAACTAGTCCCTCGAGTTCGGTTGCGGGTGCGTGAATTACCTAAACGAGATATTTTTAAAACGCGTATTAACGAGGGATGTCATAATCATATAACGGAATTTAAATAGTTAAATGGAATAGTAAACGGAAAAAGGCGGGATGTTACATTACCTACTCCTTAAAAGAAATTTCGTCCCGAAATTTAAGTAGGCGTAGCGGTCGTTGTTTCTTCCTCGGGATCTTGCGTTTCCGGAGCCGGGAACAAGTGAGGGTATTTCTTTTGCATTTGATCTTGCATTTCCCAAGTAAACTCGGGTCCTCTTTTGGCATTCCAATAAACCTTGACAATCGGAATTCAGCTTTGTTTCAAAGTCTTGACGGAGGTGTCCACAATTTCAACCGGTTCCTCCACAAAATGAAGTGTCATCAATAGTGAGTTCTTCGAGAGGAATGACGATATTGGGTTCGGCAAGGAACTTTTTCAAGTTAGATACATGGAAGGTAGGATGAACGTAGCTCATTTGAGGTGGAAGATCTAAACGATAAGCAACGGTTCCAATACGCTCCAAGATTTCGAAAGGACCAATATACCTTGGATTTAGCTTCCCGCGTTTCCCAAAATGGATTACACCTTTCCAAGGCGCGACTTTTAACATTACTCGATCACCGACTTGAAATTCGAGGTCGTTGCGTCGTTTGTCGGTATAGCTCTTTTGACGACTTCGGGCCGTCCTAAGCCTATCTCGAATTTGAACGATTTTCTCAGTGGTTTCGTGAATGAGTTCGGGTCCGGTGATTTTCACGTCGCCTACCTCGGCCCAACAAAGAGGTGAACGACATTTTCGGCCATATAGCGCTTCAAAAGGTGCAGCTTTAATACTCGCGTGATAACTATTGTTGTAAGAGAACTCGGCGAGAGGTAAGTGCTTGTCCCAAGCTTTTCCAAAATCAACCATGCAAGCTCGTAACATGTCCTCTAAGGTTTGAATTGTACGTTCGCTTTGTCCATCGGTTTGAGGATGATATGCGGTGCTCATGTCTAAACGCGTTCCCAACGCTTCTTGTAAAGTACGCCAAAATCTAGAAACGAAACGGCCATCTCGGTCGGAGATAATCGATAAAGGTACACCGTGTCAGGCTATGATCTCCTTGATGTAAAGTTGTGCAAGTTTCTCCATTTTTTCGGTTTCTTTCATAGCGAGAAAGTGTGCAAATTTGGTGAGACGGTCAACAATAACCCAAATGGTATCATAACCGCCCGTTGTCTTTGGTAACTTGGTGATGAAGTCCATCGTTATTCTTTCCCACTTCCATTGCGGGATTTCGGGTTGTTGAAGTAACCCGGACGGTCTTTGGTGTTCGGCTTTGACTTTGGAACATGTCAAACACTTGGCAACATAAGTAGCTACGTCCCTTTTGATGTTCGGCCACCAATATTGTTGTTTAAGGTCATGGTACATCTTATTGGCACCAGGGTGAATCGAGTATCGTGACTTATGGGCTTCATCTAAAATAAGACTTCGTAGATCCCCATATCTAGGCACCCAAATCCTTCCGGCGAAATATCGAAGTCCGGTCTCCCTAACTTCGAATCGAGAGACGAGAATGTTCAAGAGCTCGTGTGAAACGTTTTCATCCTTGAGAGCCTCATCTTGGGCTACCCGAATTTGGCTATTAAGGTTGGTGTGGATGGTGATGTTTAAGGCTCGGACACGAAGAGGCACCGCTCTTTCTTTTCGGCTTAAGGCATCGGCTACTACATTTGCCTTCCCGGGATGGTAACGAAGCTCGCAATCATAATCGTTTAAGGTTTCAATCCACCTTCGTTGTCTCATGTTTAGTTGCTTTTGGTCGAAGATGTGTTGGAGACTTTTGTGATCGGTAAAGATAGTACTCTTGGTTCCATAAAGATAGTGTCTCCATATTTTAAGTGCAAAGACAACGGCTCCGAGTTTGAGATCATGTGTCGTATAGTTGCGTTCATGAATTTTGAGTTGTCAAGAAGCATAAGAAATGACTTTCGTTCGTTGCATCAACACACACCCAAAACCATGTTTCGAGGCGTCGCAATACACAACAAAATCATCGTTGCTTTCAGGAAGTGACAAGATAGGAGCAGTGGTTAGCTTCGTTTTCAAGATTTGAAATGCGGATTCTTGTTCGATTGCCCAATTGAATTTCTTTCCCTTGTGAGTTAAAGCTGTTAGAGGACGAGCAACCAAAGAGAAATCTTTGCTGAATCTACGGTAGTATCCAGCGAGACCCAAGAATTGACGAATGTGAGTAGGAGTAGTAGGAGTCTCCCATTTACTAATGGCTTCGATTTTCGTTGGATCGACTTTAATACCTTGGTCACTTACAACATGACCAAGAAATTGAACTTCCTTTAACCAAAATTCACACTTGGAGAATTTGGCATAGAGTCGTTCTTGTCTTAAAAGTTCAAGCACAAGTCGGAGGTGTTCCTCGTGTTCTTCTTCGCTTTTTGAATAGACCAAAATATCATCGATGAACACGATAACGAATTTGTCAAGATACGGTTTGCACACGTGGTTCATAAGATCCATGAACACCGCCGGTACGTTAGTGAGACCAAATGGCATTACAAGAAATTCATAGCTACCATAACGAGTTCGGAAAGCGGTTTTGGAGACATCTTTCCCCTTAACCCTTAATTGATGATAACCCGAGCGGAGATCGATTTTTGAATATACACAAGACCCTTGTAGTTGATCAAAGAGGTCATCGATGTGAGGAAGAGGATATCGGTTCTTAACCGTTAATTTGTTTAGTTCACGATAATCAATGCACATTCGTAGGGATCCGTATTTCTTTTTAACAAACAAAATCGGAGCGCCCCAAGGTGAATGGCTAGGTTGGATCAAACCACGATCAAGTAGTTCTTGGATTTGACCTTGCAATTCTTGCATTTCGGATGGAGCGAGTCTATATGGTGCACGTGCTACGGGCGCGGCTCCAGGAATAAGATTAATTTGGAATTCAACCGGTCGATGAGGTGGAAGACCCGGCAATTCGTCGGGAAATACATCGGAATAGTCACTAACAATTGGCACATCATCGATGTGCTTCTCATCGGACTCGAATTTCTTAACGTGAGCAAGGATCGCAAAACAACCCTTACGGAGTAGTTTTCTAACTTTAATGCATGAAACGAGGTTGAGTCCGGTGCAACTCTTATCGCCATAGACGATCAAAGGTTCACCATTCTCGATAGGAATTCGGATTGCGTTAAGATCACAAAGATGTGAGATTTCGTTTTGGCTAGCCAATTCAAACCGATTATTACATCGAAGCTTCCTAGTTCCATGGGTATCAAGTCAATTTCAAACTCATTACCCAAAATGTTTAACGTACACCCCCGGTAATATGTGTCGGCACTCAATAGTTTTCCTTTGGCCACTTCAATGGTATAAGTGGTATCTAGTGGAAGTGGTGAAGTATTAAAAGAATGAGTCAAAGTCTTGGATTCAAAACTCTTATCGGCACCCGAATATAATAAACAAGTAACATAAGTGTTGTTGAGGAGAAACGTACCCGTGACTAATTCATTGTCATCTCGGGCTTCCTCGGTGTTGATGTTGAAAGCTCGTCCGCGTGTGTTGGTGTTGGCTTTCTTCTTCGGACACGCATTTCTAAAATGATCCGTTTGGCCACATTCATAACAAGTACCCGGTTTTGGTGCATTGGGCACCTTTTGAGCGACGGGGGCGGCATTTCTACAATCGTTGGCCACATGACCACCCCTTTGGCACCGGTGGCAAAATAGATTGCTACATTCACCATAGTGGTGTTTGTGGCATTTGTTGCAAAAGGGTTTATTTCCGCCATAACTTTTCTTGGCGTCGGAGGTGAAAGGCTTTTTGGTGAAGTTGTTGTTGTAGTTGTTGCTTGATTGGGGGGCTTCCCATTTTCTTTTGTTGCCACCCGTTTTATCCTCGGCCTTAGGTGCCGAAACTACGATTTCGTCAACCGTTTCGATCAATTAGCGGGCCATGTTCAAAGCTTGTTGTAGGTTAGCGGTTTGGATGATATCACTCCTTGTTTGATGCTTTTTGGAAGACCATCCATATAGAGTTCAACCCTTTGAGATTCGAGGTTCACGAGGTTAGGACACATCAAGGATAGCTCGGCGTATCGTTGATTGTAGGCCTTGAGATCGTTTCCGACCGCCTTCAAAGTTCTTAGCTCTTGTTCGAGCTTTCGGGTTTCTTCGCGAGGGAAAAATTCAACGATCATCCTTTCCCTCAAATTGGCCCAAGAGAGGGCGTGAGCTTCATCAGTACCCACCGATTGTACATACGTGTTCCACCACGTGAGGGCGATACCGGCAAAGGTGTGGGTGGAATATTTGACTTTATCTTGGTCTCGACAACCGCTTATGCTAAAAACGGCTTCCGTTTGTTCGAACCATCGAGTGAGTACAACCGGTCCCCCGGTTCCATCAAAAGTGTGAGGTTTGCACCCCATGAAGGCTTTGTAGGAACACCCTTCGCTTGAGTTACCGGCCCCTTGATTGTTGTTGTTGTGGTTGTTGTTATTGTTGGAGGAGTGATCAGCCATGGCCGCTTCCACGGCGGTGGCTATCATTCGTTGTAGAGCTTGTTCGGGAGTCTCATGGTGTGGCACACGACGAGGAGGCATTGTTCCTTCAAAACACAAGAATACCGTTGATTAGTATTCTTAATAATACTAACCATGATATGGAATAAGGATAGAGAGAAATTTTCCTTGACTCGCCTTAAATTCTTTATGTCATAATGTCGGAATGTTCATATGAGTCACCGTAATATAATCCCGGAAATTATATTACCCTAATTCATATGTGCATTCGACACTAATTCATATAGTCAAGGTGGCGCGTCAATTAAATCAAGTAACGTGAGATTAAGATTGAATAAGAATTAGATATGATAGACGAGTTCGAGTATAATGCACAAGTAGTCAAGTAATTCCTACTTCAAGTCTATATGCCGGTTGTAGTCTAGACTCACTAATGTACCCTATGACTCGGGGTTGACACCAATGAACTCTAAATCCCTACAACCAACGCTCTGATACCATCTGTAGCGACCCGACCAAATCATGTTTGACGGCGCCGACTACTTAGGTCCCGTTGCGTGGTCATAAGTCTTTATCATGACGTTTGACCAAAATATGTCGCATTCATTTCATAAGTAAAAGGATGTTTCAAGTTTACAAATGTAGTTCAAAAGACTAGTTACATTACAATGTTTGACGTTCGAATGAAGCCTATGCGACACAATTTAAAGTAGTCAAAAGACGCTCCAACTATGCATGTATACTCGACATCCAAGCAAGTATCAAAAAGAGTGCGGAAGCATGTATCAAGTAGCTTTCAAGGACCTGAGAAAACATATAGAAAACTGTCAACGAAAACGTTGGTGAAATCATAGGTGTTTTAGTAAACGTTGCATTTGAACCACAAGATTTAATATAATATGATTATCTAAATCATTTGCATTCCAAAGTTGTTATTTGTTTCGTGGGCACCCAATTATCAAACTTAACTGTTTTGCACCCTTTGCGTAGTGTTAGAACATACACTAGACCCGAAAATATATTTCATCCGCTAACGGTAGCGAACCGTCCGAATGAGGCTCGTCAAGCCCATGTGATCACATAATATAATTCACGTTTACACCCTGCAAGTGTAACTAATGATAATTGAATTGAGGATTTTTGTTCAAACCCGTACGTGGAATGTTCGTTTTCGTACTTGTGTTCAAAGTGTAAAAGTATGATACGTATATGTTTCTCATCCTATAGTTTAAAGCATAAAAGTTGTTCGAAAGATGGGACTATGATCTCACCTTGAGTGCACGTATGAAAAGTACTTCACAAGGTAACGTGTGCGAAGGATAGTGCTAGTCTTGACCTAAACAAATAGGTCGTATCAATAACGGTAAACCCGATAGGTCAAAGATGTTCAATTAGTCCTATGGCTCGTTACGACTCGATTATGTAGCATGTGAATCAAATTGTCAAGTTTCATGCAAGATACAAGTATAGAAACAAGTTAGGAAGGTTGCATAATCATTTGGTTAAGTTTGACAAAAAGTCAAACTTTGGTCGGTCAAAGTCAACGAAAAAGTCAACACGTTCGGGTCGGGTCCCGAACTATTTTTCTGAAGTTTTTATTCATATATAAGCATGTTAGAACAAGTCTCATGTGAATTGGAGGTCCATAGCGTGCCAAACATTTTCCATATTTTGACCATGGAGGTCAGAACCTGGACACGTTATATGCCGCGCCGCGGCATATAACGGGTGCTGGTACCTGGTCAGTCTCAAATGTTCAAGTCTTTTTCCGAACTTTGAACAAACACAAAACACAAACCGTAAACACTTATGACTCGCACCTTATGTCGTTGGAAAGCTCTTTTAACAAGGAAGACAACTAAGCACATTTTACCAACCGAAAACATTAAATGCAATAACCGACTTTTCAATTCGAATGATCAATCAATGCACACATTTAATACTCAAATTTGATAAGTGCACATTTATGATTTGGGCATTTAATGCATACATACAACATGCCGTTTTGTAGGTAATTGATGTGCGAAATCGTGTCTATAATTTATCTTATGGAAAATACCGGTTTTAAAGATTGCTACACACTAACGGGCAGTGTACCCGATCGTGTAGTAGTATAGATAATGGTAAAATCCGTGTATCGTTCCAAGGACAGTTATATCAGTCAAACTAGAATTAGCAACTATATTATGATTAACTAAGTAATTAAAGTTAAAAGTACAAGTTTTATATTTTGTGGCTGTTTTAACGATTTAGCCAAATCAAAGAAGGTTAAATGTAAAAACAATATTTTTAGTCTTTTGGTTTATAAGATGCAAATAAATACAAATAAGCAAGTAAGATAGTTTTGAATTAAATCAAAGAGATGAAATGTTCATCTAGATATTTTACCCTCGGTATTGGATGTAAATTAGATATTAAGTCCTGATTGAATAATTATGTGTGTAGTTATCTAATAGGTTTTACTAAGAGTTCTCTCGGATAAACACGCAAATACAATAACAAGCTCAAGGGTTCCCTTTTCACTATAGTTCTTGTATTTGTAATCAAATAACTATAAGCATGCTAATCACCTAAATCGACTCGCCAAGAGTTCTCTTTAGCAAGTACTCAAACTAGAATTACTAAGCGAGGGTTCCCTATAACTTAGACCTTTTCGTTTGTGACTAGTTGATCAACAAGATTAAAGACTTGAATAACAATTGCCTTTGCGTTCGCTCTACACAATTCATTCCTATTTTGTCTAACCATTTTAATCTAGTTTACCCCCTTGGTCCGGTTTAGCAAACAATCAATCTAAGACAAGTTGATTGTAAATCAATATGATACATTAACAAGAGTTCTCTTTATCAACAACATATCAATTAACTAGATACAAATAGTTCTAACAACAATAAGCATGGTTCTCAATTCAAGCTTCAATCTATCACGCATAATACATTCAATCAATAAGATTACATCCAATACCTTGGTTATTAATCTAGACAAACATTATAGAAACTAGCCAATAATCATTGTAACAGACAACAATTCATTCAAATTATAAACTGAAATCATTTCTGAGAACAAGTGAATAACCTACAAGAACAAGAGTTCTTGGATGAAGAAGATGTTGATGGATGATGCTTTGATGTTTTGGCCTCTTCAAAGAGGTTGGAATTCTCCAAAGTACTCCTGAAAATCGCCTCTAAACTTCTCTGTACGTAACTCTCTTGAAACAGTCCCAAAAATGAGTCTTTAAGGTGGAGAAATTAGGTAAAAAGCTCTAAAATCGGGTACACCTACTTCGGGACGTCGTCCTAAAAGGGAGGACGGCATCCCGGTTAAATGAACAAGACGGCGTCCCGAAATTCAAAACGGCGTCCCAGTTAGCAAGCCAGGACGGCGTCCCTGGACCCTAGACGGCGTCCTGGTAGGCTTTTAGGCACTGTTTCGTTTCTTTTTAATATTAGCTCATTTGGACGAAGCCTAACATATCGGAAGTCTTGTTTAATCATTTTAGAGTGCTATCTTGACCTTAACTTGTATTGGAATCGACCAGTGTCATAAATCATCAAAATTCTTTGCAACTCCTTCTTCCGATACAAATTCGCGCATCTTAGCTTATCACTTGTAGATCATCTTCATTATCTTCGAATATAGAGCGTTTTTAAGTGATATTGCAAAAACTTGATGTGTGAAAAGTGTCGTATAAAATTGTCTTGTAAATAATATGGAAAAATACCGATTTAAGATTGCTACACACTAACGGGCAGTGTACCCGATCGTGTAGTAGTATAGATAATGGTAAAATCCGTGTATCGTTCCAAGGACAGTTATATCAGTCAAACTAGAATTAGCAACTATATTATGATTAACTAAGTAATTAAAGTTAAAAGTACAAGTTTTATATTTTGTGGCTGTTTTAACGATTTAGCCAAATCAAAGAAGGTTAAATGTAAAAACAATATTTTTAGTCTTTTGGTTTATAAGATGCAAATAAATACAAATAAGCAAGTAAGATAGTTTTGAATTAAATCAAAGAGATGAAATGTTCATCTAGATATTTTACCCTCGGTATTGGATGTAAATTAGATATTAAGTCCTGATTGAATAATTATGTGTGTAGTTATCTAATAGGTTTTACTAAGAGTTCTCTCGGATAAACACGCAAATACAATAACAAGCTCAAGGGTTCCCTTTTCACTATAGTTCTTGTATTTGTAATCAAATAACTATAAGCATGCTAATCACCTAAATCGACTCGCCAAGAGTTCTCTTTAGCAAGTACTCAAACTAGAATTACTAAGCGAGGGTTCCCTATAACTTAGACCTTTTCGTTTGTGACTAGTTGATCAACAAGATTAAAGACTTGAATAACAATTGCCTTTGCGTTCGCTCTACACAATTCATTCCTATTTTGTCTAACCATTTTAATCTAGTTTACCCCCTTGGCCCGGTTTAGCAAACAATCAATCTAAGACAAGTTGATTGTAAATCAATATGATACATTAACAAGAGTTCTCTTTATCAACAACATATCAATTAACTAGATACAAATAGTTCTAACAACAATAAGCATGGTTCTCAATTCAAGCTTCAATCTATCACGCATAATACATTCAATCAATAAGATTACATCCAATACCTTGGTTATTAATCTAGACAAACATTATAGAAACTAGCCAATAATCATTGTAACAGACAACAATTCATTCAAATTATAAACTGAAATCATTTCTGAGAACAAGTGAATAACCTACAAGAACAAGAGTTCTTGGATGAAGAAGATGTTGATGGATGATGCTTTGATGTTTTGGCCTCTTCAAAGAGGTTGGAATTCTCCAAAGTACTCCTGAAAATCGCCTCTAAACTTCTCTGTACGTAACTCTCTTGAAACAGTCCCAAAAATGAGTCTTTAAGGTGGAGAAATTAGGTAAAAAGCTCTAAAATCGGGTACACCTACTTCGGGACGTCGTCCTAAAAGGGAGGACGGCGTCCCGGTTAAATGAACAAGACGGCGTCCCGAAATTCAAAACGGCGTCCCAGTTAGCAAGCCAGGACGGCGTCCCTGGACCCTAGACGGCGTCCTGGTAGGCTTTTAGGCACTGTTTCGTTTCTTTTTAATATTAGCTCATTTGGACGAAGCCTAACATATCGGAAGTCTTGTTTAATCATTTTAGAGTGCTATCTTGACCTTAACTTGTATTGGAATCGACCAATGTCATAAATCATCAAAATTCTTTGCAACTCCTTCTTCCGATACAAATTCGCGCATCTTAGCTTATCACTTGTAGATCATCTTCATTATCTTCGAATATAGAGCGTTTTTAAGTGATATTGCGATAGATATATATGATGTTATTGAGCAATATCAAAACACCCCACACTTAAACCTTGCTTGTCCTCAAGCAATTCTTTTGTTACATAGTAGAACAATATCAGACATAATTACACAATATAGATTACAAACATTACATGAATTACTCGAAACACACGAAACACACACGTAGATATGAAACACAACTCACACTATATGAAACACAGGCTTTAAGTAACACACTCACGCTATATACACTATGGAAACACATGCTTTAAGTATAGTATACTTTTATTGAAATCACACGCACGCTTTATACACAATGGAAACACACACACACACACATTTTTGGGAGATTAGAGCCAAGTATCCGAAAAATTTGATCCTAGGGAAATCAGGACCTTGATGAAAACGTTTTATGGTTTTGAAAATATCATGCTAGTTTTTAATACTAGACACGTTTTCCGATTTTGTCGGATTTTCTTAATTTTGAAAAATGAGTGCGGGTTTCCCGCTATTGGTCAAGCCAATCCCTCCCACGGTACCTAACATTACAAGATGTCGGTAGAAAATAATGTGCTTAGGAGGATACACATTACGTCCGGATATCATTGACAATCATGAGGTAATTATCTAATCCGTTAAGTCAATCATAAAGATTGAAGTTCATCAGGCTTAAAAGCTGATATATTACCTTTCCGGAGGTTATCCACTGGGAATCTGATCAATCACTGACAATTTGTGTATCATGGTGCGCTTCCCATTTGGCTAGCAAATCTCCCTCATTGAGATAAGCTTTGACTACCAGTTTCCCTGTTTGATGTTGAGGCCTGGTAGATTTCCAGTCGATTTTAGCAATGACTTTTCAAGATTTTTCGTCACCCTACAACTGGTCTGGACTACAACTTCTGAAATAAATCAGCAAGTGTGTCGTTCGGGAGACTTGACTCCCTTTAGGATGGAATGGATTCATCCTGTATGGTCATAATAAGTGGTCGGACGCAACATTGTCCTTGTTAGGAGAAACAATGAGGATCGTCCTTAGGGTTTTCGATCTGGCGCGAGATCCGGTTTCCGACCACGCTATACAATCACCGCTCTCTCACGGTTTACACTCGTTTTGGTACAAGTGACCTACAAGTTAGCTTACTAAACTAGTAGGATTTTCATTCAAATAATTGAATGATGGAGCAACTTCAAAGACTATTAATAATTTAAAATGTAAACCAACATTTATTTGCTAGATTTTAAGACCATAATGTGTATAACGTGGTTTTTGGGCTTTATCGTTTTTAAGGCTACTTGAAAATTTTAAAATTTTTTTTTTTTTAAATAAGCTTATAATCAATTAAGTTTTATAAAATATCTTTTAACAATTTATATTTATAACGGAAATTCGGTTGTTAAACCTGATCTTAATCCGCCGATAAATTTTAAAATCAATTTTATAAAATTTAACCTTTTACAAGTTATGTTGCCTTGAACGCCTTAATTTTAGTAAAACGAGTTCCCGATAAATTTCTACTCCCCACCCCACACTTGAGATCATGCAAGGCCCTCATTGCATGAAATCAGAAAAAGGATTAAATTTAGAGGGCAAAGTGATAGGGTGATTGTAGAAATTTCCAATTTTTAACCTGTAAATCGTGGAACAAGTAGACGGATGCCGCTGAACTTACTGCCAGCATAAGAACATCGTCTAGTCCGCGATTATCATCATACACACATCATAATATCAAATGTCGATGAACTTAATGCCAGTCTTTGAAGTTCAATCATGCTGCACAAAATAAACAAACCACACAAAGCATATAAAAATAACGGTGTTTATACAACCACATCCGTTTAATCAAACCACACATTAGTATATTATTACAAACCATAATTGTATCCAAATACATCACACAAATAAAATAGTCTCAAACCAATAGTACAAAATGATCAAATAGGCACGCAGGCCTAGTTACCGTATGGCCAGGAGTAGTTACCGGAACCATCGCGGTACGGGCGTCCATGCGGATATTCTCTCTCAAATCTTTCCCGGGCTTCTTGCATCGCAGCTGAGGAGTTATAAATCGGATGAGGTGGAGGTGGGTGTTCCGGATCCGTGTAATACTGTGGCGTCAGGCGTGTAGTACCGTAGTACTGTTCAGGGTTAAAATAAAATAGCTCAGAGTTATGGTTATTCCAATCAATACCATAACTGTTCCACCCCTGATCATGTACTTGAGCGATCTGTCGTCGCTCCATTCTTTCCTGACTATCCCACATTTGTTGGTTGTGCCTCCTTTGTTCATTCGGGCTCAATCGCATGTTGTTAACACTACCAACCAAACTGTCCCAATTCTCTTGGGACGGTTGCCACGGAACCTGCAAATTAACATTAGTTTGGGCCTCCATTTCAGCCTCCTCTTCCTGCTCCTGTTCCTGTTGAACACCACTGCCACTCGCGCCACCTGCACCGGCTGCTGCAAAGGGGACCAAATGCCCATTTCTGTCTTTCATAATGATTTCGGCATTAATATAAAAAACCTTTTTCAAAGGTTTCATTATACTCGGTAATTCCTGTAATCTGTCGAAATCAATGTTAAAGTGTCGGGCAAATCGGGTTATGTAGTGTCCTCCTAAGAGTGGCTTCCGTACCCGCGTCTCGGTAGCAATGGAAAGAAAATAATTACCGATTAACCCAGGAATATCGGTATAGGCCCCCCGCTTGATCTGATCCATAATCCACAAATCTAAGGTTTTCACCTTCTCATTACCCTCTATCCTTGCATTAAAAGTACATGCAATGAGTCGGTGAAGCAGCTTATCATCTCGGGCTGCGATTTCATTGTACCGATGTTTGCTTGATCGAAAATGAGCAGGCGCAATATTTGGCTTACAAATTCTGCGCCAATAAGAAGTGTCATCAAACTGATGTCGGCCAACATAATCCGAAGCCCTCAAATATTCACCTAACTGTGTGTCGGTGAATTCTTCAAAAATACCCAAAATTCTACACACCTGAAAACTGCTCAAACCCCTGTCTTGGCCTCCAAGACGAAACCGTAGAAACTCAGCGGATAAATAATCGCTTACATTGCTAAACCGCATTGTAGAGTAGAATTCTTTAAGAAGCACCGGGTAGATTGGTTCATTGATGCTAAAAAGATGTTCCCAAGCATGGGTGACTACTCTATTGTATGGAATGGCGAGTAAATTAGTAACATGACGGCGCATGCCCGCCTCCTCCAATGGCCCCCAAATGAAATACCAAGTAGCATTAATGGGCCTGCGGTTTATTCTTTCAAAGGTTTCGGTGTAGTCATCGTCATTCTGTACCTGATTTAACCAAACCCGAGGATCATTGAGATCCTCCCCTTCTTCTTCTCCCGAAGAAGATGATGAATGATGTTGTTCCTGTGGTGGTGGTGGTTGTCTTGGTGGAGCCAAACCCGATGGCCTTCCCCTTTTAGCCGCCGGTCCTCCCCTGCTAGTTTGTCCCTGCAAAACATTATACACAAAACCAAAAGAACATAGAAATCGTTGTGTTAATGTTAGCCAAAATATAACCGAATAGTAGGAGAGATTAATCACTCAATTCCTAGTTCAAAAGTAGTATGATTCATTTACACAAAAGTGCATGTTCACAAGTTTATACCAGAGTCAACCAAAGTCAACTTGAATTCATTAGCACACTTTCAAAAATGAAAATCATAACATCACAATGTAACACAAACATAGGACTTAAAAGATTCAAGTATGATGTGTCATAGGTCATAGCATTTAACTTTGCATTCTAAACATATTCAACACAAATCATAATGCAATTTTCACAATTTAGCTCAAATGACCATCTTAACACATACATTATGGCATTCTATTCTATTAAATTGATTCAACAGGCCCATACATGTGAAAAACAAGCATACATACTTCAAAAGTTCATTACAAATCCATAATATGCTTAGAAATTTACTATCATTCAAAAATGACCCGGCCAAATTGACATCAACATCACCAACACAATCAAATACTTCACAAGAATCATAAACATCAAACATTAACCCAACATCATGAATTAAGCACTCAAAATTCGGATTTAAATTTACAAACCCTAGCATCATGAACAAACCCTAAAGAACATGTAATCTTAGCAAAATAAACACATTAGGGCAATTTAAACAATCTAAGGCATGTTAATCTTAAAAATAATCAAGCAAATCAAACACCCCATACTAATCTTTAACCAATTTAAAGATATAAACATATAATTCAAGTAATTGATAAAGAAAAGTGAAGAAATGTAGAATCCATACCCAAAAGTTCATGATGAGAAGCTTGAAATCGAAGAGAAAATCACGAATTTGATGTAGAAATTTAGGGTTCTTGAGAGTGGTTCGGTTTTTGGGAGAGAAAATATAGATAGAATGTGTTTTGTGGATAGGAAATAAGTGGGTAAGGGTATAAAAACGCGTAATTTTTTTCTGTAACAGGGGTTCGGGACGTCGTCTAGGTCATTGGGACGGCGTCCTGATCTTAAGAGTGGGACGGCGTCTTGGTCTTAGGGACGGCGTCCCGGTTAGTTTTGTGGGACGGCGTCTAGGGTATTTGGGACGGCGTCCCGTATAACTAAAACCCACTGACCTGTTATTTTGAGTTTTTCGCGTTTAGGGGTCATACGGTAATCATTTTGTACCAAACAAAAATTTATCGCGCACACAATACAAACCTAATTACAAATGTGAACCATTTTTTTACGAGTCGTTCACCAAACTCGTCCCCGTTTTGATTTAAGCGTTTTTCTTGAAGTTGAGGCTAACCTCATCCTCAATTTCCAGGGGACCATCAACGTAGTGTTTGACCCGGTGGCCATTCACCTTAAAAATATCGCCTTTCCAGTTTACCATTTCAATTGTACCATAAGGGTACACTCTTCTAACCACAAATGGTCCCGTCCATCGGGACTTAAGTTTTCCTGGCGATAACTTGAAACGAGAGTTATAAACAAGGACACGATCTCCTTCCATGAATTCTTTTGGATGTTTCAATCTCTTGTCATGCCATTGTTTAGTTTTTTCCTTGTAAATTAGAGAGTTGTCATAGGCTTCAAGCCTCAACTCGTCTAATTCGTTTATTTGGGTCAAACGTAACCGACCCGCTTCTTGATAATCCAAATTGCATGCCCTTAACGCCCAGTGTGCTTTATGTTCAATCTCCAACGGGAGATGGCATGCTTTTCCGTATACCATACGGAAAGGAGTAGTTCCTATTGGTGTTTTGTAGGCCGTGCGAAATGCCCACAATGCATCATATAACTTGTTTGACCACTCTTTTGGATTAGCACCAACGGTCTTTTCTAGTATGCGTTTTAATGACCGGTTGGTGTTTTCTACTTGCCCACTCGTCTGGGGATGATAGGATGTCGAAATTTTATGGATTACTCCATATCTTTTCAACACCTTTTCCATTTGCTTATTGCAAAAGTGGGTGCCCCGGTCACTTATAAGAGCTTTAGGCGTGCCAAATCTAGAGAAAAGCTCTATCAAAAAATTTACCACTACTCGGCCATCATTTGTTGGTAGAGGCTTTGCCTCCGCCCATTTAGACACATAATCTATGGCGACAAGTATGTAGAGGTAAGAGTGAGATTTTGGAAAGGGGCCCATAAAGTCAATTCCCCAAACATCGAACACCTCGCATACTTGGATGCTTTGTTGAGGCATTTCATCCCGTTTAGTTATTTGACCGGCCCGTTGGCACGCGTCACAAGCCTTGCAAACAGCGTAGGCATCTTTGAATATTGTAGGCCAATAGAAACCGGCCTCGTAAACTTTCTTCCCCGTAATTTGGGGACCAAAGTGCCCACCTGTTGGACCACGGTGACAGTCAAGCAGAATTTCGGTGCATTCTTTCCCCGCAACACACCTGCGAATAATTCCATCCGCACATCGCCTGAATAAATAAGGGTCTTCCCAAAAATAGTACTTTAGGTCACTAAAGAATTTCTTTCTTTTCTGATGTGACCAACCAGTTTCTAGGTACCCTCCAACAATGTAATTGGCGAAGTCAACAAACCACGGATCCTCCACCTTCTCTACTCTCATTAGGAATTCTCCGGGAAAATCATCTTTAATACTCGATTCATGGAGTACTTCAAGATTGGGATTTTCGAGTCTAGAAAGATGGTCCGCTGCAAGATTTTCTGCACCTTTCTTGTCCTTAATCTCGATATCAAATTCTTGCAAAAGCAAGACCCACCTTAACAATCGAGGTTTTGCATCCGGCTTAGAGAAAAGATATTTTAATGCCGAATGATCAGTGAAGACAACAGTCTTTGATAGGACAAGATAAGATCGGAATTTGTCAAAGGAAAAGACGATCGCAAGGAGCTCTTTTTCGGTTGTTGTGTAATTTAATTGGGCTCCTTGTAAAGTCTTGCTCGCATAATAAATGGGTTGAAAATGTTTCTCAACCCGTTGGCCCAAAACTGAACCAACCGCAAAATCCGATGCATCGCACATTAGCTCGAATGGTAATGACCAATTTGGAGCTATGATTATTGGTGCGTTGACAAGTTTTTCTTTTAAAATTTTGAATGCCTTAGTGCATTCACTTGTGAAAACAAAGGGTGCATCTTTTTCAAGAAGTTTATTTAATGGCGTTGCAATTTTTGAAAAATCCTTAACAAATCGCCGGTAGAACCCGGCATGCCCAAGAAAACTTCTAACACCCTTTACGTTTGAAGGAGGTGGAAGGTTGGCAATGACATCAACCTTTGCTGGATCCACCTGAATACCAACACTTGAGATTTTGTGCCCTAAGACAATGCCCTCTTTAACCATAAAGTGGCATTTCTCCCAATTCAGCACTAAGTTCGACTTCTCACACCTGATTAGCATTTTCTCCAAATTTAGAAGGCATGAATCAAAAGTGTCACCGAAGACTGAAAAGTCGTCCATGAACACTTCCATGCAATCCTCAATCATATCGTGGAAAATGGCCATCATACACCTTTGGAATGTCGCAGGAGCATTACATAAACCAAAGGGCATTCGGCGATATGAGAAGGTGCCATACGGACACGTGAAGGTAGTCTTTTCTTGATCTTCGGGGGAGATGGGAATTTGAAAGTACCCCGAAAATCCATCTAGGAAACAATAAAAGCTATTTCCTGCAAGTCTCTCTAACATTTGATCAATAAATGGTAGAGGAAAATGGTCTTTTCTTGTGGCTTCGTTTAACTTTCGATAATCTATACAAACCCGCCACCCCGTAACAGTTCGTGTTGTGATAAGCTCGTCCTTATCATTGGTGGTAACAGTTATACCACCCTTTTTAGGAACACAATGAATCGGGCTTATCCACGGACTGTCTGAGATTGGGTAGATTAGACCTGCATCTAGCAATTTTATGATTTCCTTTTTGACAACGTCTTGCATATGAGGATTTAGTCTTCTTTGACGTTGCACCACTGGTTTGGAATTTTCTTCCATTAAGATCTTGTGCGTGCAATAAGAAGGACTAATTCCTTTTATATCATGGATTTTCCATGCAATGGCCGGTTTGTGGGCCTGTAACAAGGAAACAAGACGTTCTTTCTCATTTTGAGAGAGAAGTGAGGAAATAATTACCGGAAGCTTTGAATCTTCCTGAAGGAAAGCGTACTCAAGATGATCAGGGAGCGGTTTAAGCTCCAAAATGGGAGGTTCCTCAATTGAGGATCGACTCCGGTACTCGCTATCCTTACTCAGGGTTTCTATTTCCTCATCAGTTGGTTCACACTCATTGGCCATCAAAAATGTGGCCATCACATCCATTTCTTCTTCAGTGAATTCATCATCTCCATTTGCCAAATCGTATACACCTGTTTCATCCGATTCGGGAGATTCCTGCAAGAACTCGTAATGCGAATCTATGCTTTGCATGAAATAACAAGTATCATCCGAAGATTCGGGATATTTCAATGACTTGTCAATTGCAAAAGTCGCACTAGCTTCACCAATTCTAAGGGTCAACTGCTGGTCATAAACATCAATGACACATCGAGCAGTATTTAAAAATGGCCTACCCAGAATAATTGGTATTCTCTCATCAACTTCCATGTCTAAAACCACAAAGTCAGCCGGAAAGATCAGATTTCCGGTCTTAACTAACAAATTCTCTATTATTCCTCGAGGGAATTTTATAGAGCGATCAGCTAGTTGAATAGCCATTCGTGTGGTTTTGAGTTCCCCAGGGGCTAATTTAAGGTAAATTGAATAGGGCATTAAATTGATACTAGCCCCCAAATCGGCTAATGCCCTCATGCAATCAAGGTCACCCATTAGACATGGAATAGTAAAACTACCCGGATCTTGAAGCTTTTCAGGAAGTGTGTTAGACACCAGCGCGGAACATCTAGCATTTAAAGTGACTGATGAAACGCTTTCCATCTTCTTTCGGTTAGTAAGTAAGTCTTTTAGGAACTTAGAATACTTTGGCATTCCTGAGATAACATCAATAAAAGGCATGTTTATGTTTATCTGTTTAAACATATCTAGAAATTTTAGCCTTTCGGCTTCCAGCCTTTCTTGTTGTTGTTTTCTTGGGAATGGGAGCGGTGGTTGATATGGTTTCACTACGGGTTTTTCCCGTTCTTCCTTTTCAACCACTTTTTCCGGCTCCTTAACCGGTTCATCGTTTTGGTTCAATGGAACTCTGAAATCAGAATTTTCGGGCATTTGTGGAGCATCGTATGCTAAACCACTCCGTGTGGTAATAACATTTGCGTGCTCATTTCTGGGGTTCTTGTTGGTATCTCCCGGTAAACTACCGGGTTTTCTCTCACTCAGTAAATTGGCTAAACCACTCATTTGTTTTTCCAAATTTTGGATTGATGCTTGTTGGTTACGAAACTGATGTTCGTTTTTCTCGTTGGTTTGATTTATGTTTGTGACAAGCTGAGTTTGTGATGCAATTAACTTTTCCAACATATTCTCTAAATTTGACTTTTTCTCCTCCTGTTGGGGTTTTTGATAATAACCCGGAGTTTGTTGTTGGAACCCACTACTTGACCCTTGTTGAAAATTAGAATTTTGACCTTGAGGGTTGTAGGGGTTGTTAAAGTTACGGTTAAATTGGGCTCTACCCTGAAACTGGTTATTATTTCTTTGGCTTATAAAAGCCACTTCTTCTTTTTGAGCCATGGTTAACCCGGCATCACAATCTTTTCCTAAGTGTAGACCACCACAGTATTCACAACCTACTTTCATACTATGGATTTCTTTTGTGATTTTGTCCATGTTTCGGACAACACCGTCTATTTTTACACCTAGGGAGCTGAAGTCATCATAAGCACCGGCGCTTTGGACTTGAGCATTTTGAGTAATTGGGCGTTCTTGATGCCACTCATGAGAATAATCGGCTAATTTCTCGATTATCTCATAAGCCTCTTGCTCGGTTTTGTCCATAATTGAACCTCCGGATGCTTGATCAATGGAAATTCGGGTTGCAACTTCGCAACCCTTATAGAAGATTTGAACCTGTTGAAAGGTATCCAAACCATGGTTTGGACAACCTCTAAGCATTTTGGAAAATCTATTCCATGCTTCGTACAAGGTTTCCATAGGCTTTTGACAGAACTGGGTAATCTCCTGTTGGAGTCTCGCTGATTTAGATGCTGGAAAATATTTCTTAAGAAATTTTTCCATCATACTATCCCATGTTCTTATCGTAGCCTCGGCTAATGAATCTAACCAACTTCTTGCTTCCCCGTGGAGTGTCCACGGGAAAAGTCTTAGAAATATAGCCTGGTCAGTTTCTGGTTTTAATTTGAAAAGAAGACATATCTCTTCAAAGAGACGAATATGTTCGTTTGCGTCTTCATTAGGACCGCCACTAAATTGACACCTATTATTAATCATTTGAAGAATAGGTCCTTTAATTTCAAAATTTACCTCACCCGTGAGCGGAGTAATAGCACTACCTTGTCCGGTTCGCGTCGCTTTCATCCTTTCTGCCATTGATTGTCTTTGTACCAACGGTCTTTCTCCTTCCATTTCAAAATTTGGTGGTTGAACTGGTTTACCAAAGTCTGAATATCTAGGCTTGGTGGTACTTGATTCTGAATCAAAAGTTTCCTGCTTTGATGAAGATTCAAAAATATCAAGCACTTCTTTTGGAATTCTACCAAGCTTTCTATCCGGTTCTGTCAATGGTGTAAATAATGGAGATTCTGAACTTCGGGTATGTGGCATATGCAACCTATAATCTGCCAATCACACAACTAACAAAAACTATCACACATACCGATTCTACAAAATTAAAAATCAAAAACTATTAATAATTTAAAATAATTAAGAAACTACTTAATCACAAATTAGTTAATAATCCTATTTTGACACAAAACTGTCCCCGGCAGCGGCGCCAAAAACTTGATGTGTGAAAAGTGTCGTATAAAATTGTCTTGTAAATAATATGGAAAAATACTGATTTAAGATTGCTACACACTAACGGGCAGTGTACCCGATCGTGTAGTAGTATAGATAATGGTAAAATCCGTGTATCGTTCCAAGGACAGTTATATCAGTCAAACTAGAATTAGCAACTATATTATGATTAACTAAGTAATTAAAGTTAAAAGTACAAGTTTTATATTTTGTGGCTGTTTTAACGATTTAGCCAAATCAAAGAAGGTTAAATGTAAAAACAATATTTTTAGTCTTTTGGTTTATAAGATGCAAATAAATACAAATAAGCAAGTAAGATAGTTTTGAATTAAATCAAAGAGATGAAATGTTCATCTAGATATTTTACCCTCGGTATTGGATGTAAATTAGATATTAAGTCCTGATTGAATAATTATGTGTGTAGTTATCTAATAGGTTTTACTAAGAGTTCTCTCGGATAAACACGCAAATACAATAACAAGCTCAAGGGTTCCCTTTTCACTATAGTTCTTGTATTTGTAATCAAATAACTATAAGCATGCTAATCACCTAAATCGACTCGCCAAGAGTTCTCTTTAGCAAGTACTCAAACTAGAATTACTAAGCGAGGGTTCCCTATAACTTAGACCTTTTCGTTTGTGACTAGTTGATCAACAAGATTAAAGACTTGAATAACAATTGCCTTTGCGTTCGCTCTACACAATTCATTCCTATTTTGTCTAACCATTTTAATCTAGTTTACCCCCTTGGTCCGGTTTAGCAAACAATCAATCTAAGACAAGTTGATTGTAAATCAATATGATACATTAACAAGAGTTCTCTTTATCAACAACATATCAATTAACTAGATACAAATAGTTCTAACAACAATAAGCATGGTTCTCAATTCAAGCTTCAATCTATCACGCATAATACATTCAATCAATAAGATTACATCCAATACCTTGGTTATTAATCTAGACAAACATTATAGAAACTAGCCAATAATCATTGTAACAGACAACAATTCATTCAAATTATAAACTGAAATCATTTCTGAGAACAAGTGAATAACCTACAAGAACAAGAGTTCTTGGATGAAGAAGATGTTGATGGATGATGCTTTGATGTTTTGGCCTCTTCAAAGAGGTTGGAATTCTCCAAAGTACTCCTGAAAATTGCCTCTAAACTTCTCTGTACGTAACTCTCTTGAAACAGTCCCAAAAATGAGTCTTTAAGGTGGAGAAATTAGGTAAAAAGCTCTAAAATCGGGTACACCTACTTCGGGACGTCGTCCTAAAAGGGAGGACGGCGTCCCGGTTAAATGAACAAGACGGCGTCCCGAAATTCAAAACGGCGTCCCAGTTAGCAAGCCAGGACGGCGTCCCTGGACCCTAGACGGCGTCCTGGTAGGCTTTTAGGCACTGTTTCGTTTCTTTTTAATATTAGCTCATTTGGACGAAGCCTAACATATCGGAAGTCTTGTTTAATCATTTTAGAGTGCTATCTTGACCTTAACTTGTATTGGAATCGACCAATGTCATAAATCATCAAAATTCTTTGCAACTCCTTCTTCCGATACAAATTCGCGCATCTTAGCTTATCACTTGTAGATCATCTTCATTATCTTCGAATATAGAGCGTTTTTAAGTGATATTGCGATAGATATATATGATGTTATTGAGCAATATCAGTAATCGAGCATACAATACAACTAACTACTTACTAACAATAATTCATGGCATTCAATGCATCAAATATTCATTTCAAGCTTATCAAACCCTAACCCAAATTTACCAAAATCACTAATCAAGTTTATGGAGTTTTCTCAAGCAACTTACACATGAAATTGAAGCTAGTGATGTTAGGAACACATTTAATACAAGCATTTATGGCATTTAACATCATTCAATCAACCAAATCACCAAATCAAACACACCAAAGTTTATGTTCATGCTAGTTACTTCAAATAACAAAATCGAACATATAAATCATATATTCATGTTAGACTTGAGCCATAGACACTAATTAACAACTTTATAAGTTAAAAACATCAAGAACACCAAATCTAGTGATTTTAGAAAGTTACCCAAATGTAATGAAGTCGGTATGGAATCGAAGAGGAAGTTGCAAGGATTCCAAATATGTAATTTGTTTTGGTTGACGCTTGATCGATTTGTTTTAGATGATGAATTCTTGTTTGAAGATTTGAGAGAAACTTTGAAAGTAATTAGAGAAAATGGAAAAGAAATGGGGAGGTGGGTTTGACTAGTCAAAAGCTAGTCACCTCTTTGGCACTTTGGCGAAACTAGTCCCTCGAGTTCGGTTGCGGGTGCGTGAATTACCTAAACGAGATATTTTTAAAACGCGTATTACTGAGGGATGTCATAATCATATAACGGAATTTAAATAGTTAAACGAAATAGTAAACGGAAAAAGGCGGGATGTTACATTGTAAACCTTAGAGTAAATGATCTTCTGATCTCGACAGAATCTTGTCTCCAAAATAGTGCGAACCACTGAATCGTGTTCTCATTGCCTTTCTTCATGATAGATATGATCGTGAAGAGTGTTAATAAAGTCTTGAATGCGTTCTTCTAGGAGTTCAACATCATTGTTTTCTCTCTGGAGATAGAGGTTGTATTCTTCTTGGATAGCCATAATTCGTTCTATTAAGCGTAGCGTGAAATCAATTGTTGATTTACTGATGGCTTCGAGAATATCTTCAAATTCATCAGTATCATTGATGAAGGTTATCATGTCTACGTGTATAGATATGACCGGAATTCGATCTGAAGAAGAGTCTGGCTCCCCTAGATCTGGTTCGATTGGAGAATGTGAATTATCCAGAATGTCTTCATGTTGCTCTTCCTTGTCATCATCAGTATAATGTTCTTCTGGGGATTCGTCTGATGAACGGGTTTCTTCAGTATTCTGATTCTCCACTTTGTGTCAATTTCTATATCTTTAACCTCAACCTTGTCAGTCTTCTTCTTGAAACGAATGATTAAATTGTGATCTTTCGTCTCAAGCCTCATTAATTCTTCATGACACTTAGTGCTTAGAGAAGGTATTATCGCAGTTTCTTTTACGTCTTCCATTTCCTCTTCCTCTTCATATTCCTCCTCTTCCTCTATTTCTTCGCTAGGATTCTCTTCTTCCATTTCTGGGTCGTCTGCAGACTGTGATTCGACACACATCTTGATATCATCGGCTGGTGGTGAAGACTCGTCATCGAAAGTGATCCGTCTGGTGGAAATAGCAAACATCTCTGCATGTCCAGAAAGATCGGTGGGTCAGTCAATTTTGAAGGTAACGCTCTCCCCATGTGATCGCAAGATCAAGGTTTGATTGTACACATCAATGGCAGTCCTAGCCGTATTCATGAAAGGTCTTCCTAACACTACTGGTGTGTGTAGGTCTTCCTTAATGTCCATTACTACGAAATCCGTAGGATACAAGAATTTGTCAACTTTCACCATGACGTTCTCAACTATGCCCTTAGGATATCGAATTGTGTGATCTGTAAGTTGAATTGTCATTTTAGTTGGTGATAAGTCTCCTAACTCTAATCTCTTGTAGAGAGAGTAGGGGATTAGGTTGATACTTGCTCCTAAATCTGCTAGCGCATGAATGGTTCCAGATTGGTAGATCGAACACGGGAAAATGAATAGGCCCGTATCTCCTAGCTTTGGTGGTAGAGAGTTTCTGAGTAATGCTGAGCATTCTTCATTCAGTGGAATTTTGTTAGAATCTGGTATCCTCTCCTTTGTAGAAAGAAGCCTTCGGATGTATCTCTTCTGGGTGGGGACTTTGGACATGGTGTCCAGGAATCTTCCAACAAGCTTGAAGGAATCAAGCTTAGATGGTTCCTCCTGTAGCCTTCCAGGATAGGGTACATGAACTGGAGTTGCAGGGGTCAGCTTATGAGTATATGTCAATTTTTTCTTGAGCCTAACTGACCTTCTCCATGGTTCTTCCTCTGGGATTACGGAATCCATTTGCTTAGCTTCCTCTATGTGGGGATTTTGGATAGTATCACTGGGTAACCTTCCATGTGGTCGGGTTTCAAGGCGTTGTGATAACTGTCCGAGTTGCGTCTCCAGACTTTTGAGCAGAGCTAATTGATTTCTCATTAGTATCTCCGTCTGATCTTGTCTGGCTGCAGTTCTCTGATTTAGCTGTTGTTGTCCTTGAATGAACTAAGTTAACTGATCATCAGCTCCGAGAGTGGGGTTAATTACTTTTGTAATCTGGATGGTAGGGAAATTTTCCTCGATTGGTGGACTAGTGAGTGGAAGTGGTTGATCGTAGGACAATTGAGATTGTTGGGCTGGATAAGGTGGGTAGCGATAGCAAAAAGGCTGGTTGCTTCGTTGAAATTGATTAACCCTAGGTTGTTGACTGAATCCGGGATTTGGTAGACGAGCTGGGTATTGAACGTAACAGACCGAACCGTCAGAGTTTTCGCACTCCACTTGATATTCTTCAGTGGGTTGCGGGTTGGTACAATTAACACAAGCCTGAGCTTGGTTGACCTGCTACGGCTGCGTCTTCAATTCTCTGAGTTGTTTAGCGAGAGATTCCATCTTATCTATGAGGGATTTGATGGCCTCCGTTTGATTGTTAAGTGCAGAGAGTGGGGCAGATGATGAAGTTGTTTCACCACTGTTCCAGTCATGATGATGCATTGTCATATTCTCGAGCAATTCCCATGCTTCGTCTGTGGTTTGGTTCATCAGATTTCCTTAAGCTGCTGCATCGATCATTGTCTTATGATTTACCGTAAGACCATTGTAGAAGGTACAGATTTGAGCCGACCGTTCTAGCTAGTGATTAGGGCATTTCTTCATCAGGGTTTTGAATCACTCCCATGCAGTGTAAAGAGATCCATCATAACTTTGTTTGAAGTTATTGATGTCATTCTTTAGTTTGGTTTGTTTAGAAGGAGGGAAATATTTGGTTAGGAATTTAGTAGCCAACTCCATCCATGACATGATGAAATCTTTTTCCAGTCCTTCGAACCATGTTTGAGCATGATGAGTGAGAGAATAGGGAAACAAGTATAGGCGGACTATATCTTATCCTATCATTGGCTGTTTGTAGGAGTTCGAAAGAGATATGAATTTACCAAGGTGAGAGTTAGGATCGTCGTTCGGTAATCCATGAAACTAACAGCTATTTTGGATGAGCTGGATGATGTGATGTTTTAACTCGAACGAGTGTTCTTGAATCTCTGGAAATATGATTGGTCCTCCTCGACCTTCTATCGAGGGTTTGGTATTTTCTGCTAAAGTAACGTTTAACTCCATTTGATTTCTGATTCGTGCTTCCTTGCGTGCTTTAGAGATTATTGCGTCTGGATCAGGTACGAATAACAACGGCCCTGGTCTAGATCGGGTTTGGGTCATACACTGGGTATGCCCTTTGTTTTTTAATTTTAAGCAGATAAACTAAATTTCTAAGGTAATCTAAGGTAATTCCGATGTAATCTAAGGTAATCTTAATATAAGGTAGTCTAAAGTAATCTAATTTAGTCTAAAATAAGCTAACTATCTTAAGGTTGAATATGTTTTTGGTTCTGGCTACTGATTCCCTGGTATTTCGATAATAGAACTTCGCACGAACTATTTCAACAAACCAAGTGGCCAGGCCGACTACGGAGTGGCGGGATCCTTTTGGTCCCAATATAATTGGAGACTGTTTGAAAAATCCAACAACCAAGTCCGTGTATAATTGTCTTTCTTAGACACCACTAAATGCTTATGAATAAGTTTAATAGAGAGCAGTATCGTCTGATACCAGTTCCCCAGAAGCGGCGCCAAAAACTAGCTTCCCTCTTGATATGGCCGAAACGGACGGTTTTATTTGTGTGGTGTCGTTAGGTCGCAACACGTCAGAATCAACCACCAAGAGAGGGGTATTGTTTTAAATTTATATTTAGCGGGGCCTAAATCGTACTACTCCTTATTATGAGTAAGGGAAGTATGACCTAGAGTCGTATTTTTAAGATATCAGTAGAATCGAACCTATATTAAAGCTTAAGATAGTTATGAAGGAGTAGTGGTTACCTAATTTTGGGCTTTTCTAGTTTATAAGACAGATAAAGTAAATGCGATAAAATTCGTAATTCAGATAAGGTTAAAACAAGTGCTTACTATGATTTCATCAGTTATTCTGCCGAGATTATGGAATGCTGGCTCATGAATAGGCAGAGACCTTGTATTCATTACACTGGTCCTAACCGCCCCTGTCGTAAGACATGTCACTGGGTAATACGATAGGCTTGAAGATTCTGAATAGACAGCAACGTCCCTTACCCCTGACGCCTGTGCAGTCTGACTACAGGCATACACTTTCAGACGGCTCATCCAATTGAGCGACTCGGTTGGATGACGTATTAACATTCCACAAAGGTCTAAACTTTCTTAAGCATAATAGAATACAGGGTTTACCATATCCGAGAGACGTGTTGTGTTTTAATGCTTTCGTTAATAATTGGTTTTAAAAGATAGTTAGGCCCTTAAAAAGAGTTCAACCATAAAGAACACCATGGCCAAGTCAGGTTGACTTCCATGAATACGTTCGGTTATCCTAATGATCAAATCCTTTATGTGTTTAAACAAACAGTTGCTTAATTAACTAAGAATCCCTCAAGCGGGGTGCAATGCTTGAGACCGTGTTATGGTGCAGTGTACTAGTCAACACTGACCGTGTTCCATGGACTTACTTAGATGAGGTACAGCTTATAATAACCACAGTGCTTCAGCATGCACGTACGAAGTTTATATGCTTGGTGACTACACTAGCATGGTCTGGGACCGACAATGTACTAAGGGTCTAGTCAGATGTTTCACTACGAAAGAGTCCTCAGTCGGAATCCAAAGCTTGATAGACTTACTACAACCGGTGTGCCTCAGTCGAACTTACATTGTATCCGATAGACTTCTCTTACCAAGGGGTGACACAGGTAGTGTACTCTGAATCGGGGTTCGCGACTTCTCAATAACAGAGCCAATAACTACGTTCTATTAGTTAGAAAAGCGATTGAGTTTAAAGCATAATCAGAAAGCATTTCAACAACATACACAAACCATAACATTATTTTGGCATTATAACTGCTTACATCATAGCATACACTAAAGAGAACTACTCGCTAATCATGGCAACAATATCATAGAACATAATGATAGGAGACATTATATAAAGATAAAGGATAGAAGTACCAGTAGATTAAACGAGCTCCGAATACAAAAGTGACAACTTCAAACTCCAGACCGCTCCTAATACAATCTCCGGCGTTCTTCTCTGGGTACTAGGTTTCCCACACAGAGTCGAAGACCTTGAAACTATGAATAATATTGTACAAGAGAGAGAAAGAAGTGAATTAAAGTATGTGTTGAAATGGATGGAGAGAGCCCTTTAAATAGACTTGAATTTTTGCCTGCAAAAGGCTGGCAGGCCGTTTGGCAGGCCGTTTGCAGGGGCCGTTTGCTAGACCAAGCCGTTTGCATGGGCCGTTTATTCTGGGCGTTTGGCAGGCCGTTTGTGAGCCAGGCAAGCTATTTGGCAGGCCGTTTGGCAGGCCTGGTTAGCTGAAATTCCTGGATCGTAACTTGATTTCTTGTCTTTCACCGTTTGCGCTCTAGAATCTTCGTTTTAGCTCCGATTCTCTTGATTCTTTTTGCACCGTCTTTGTAATTACTTGTTCTTCAATTTTAACCGACGAAGTGGGTATTTTGCCTATTAAGTTCGAATCTTTCTTGTTTTTGGGTCTTAATATCGGGGTGAAAACGTGACTTTTTAGCCGACATCAAGTATATGGGTAGAAATTAGGGTTATTGTGTCGTCATTGTTAAATTCATTGTTAGTATCACCATCACCATCGCTAACTCTGTAAATGTTACATCACTGCATAATTTGGCATCATTGTTAAATTCATCGCTAACTTTTTCATATGAAAATATTCTTACTATAAAAGTGTACATATAATGTTAGCGTAACTTTTTTACATTATATATTATATCTCATATTGAAAATATAATTATCATAAAATGATAAAATCATATTGTAGTTGTCATTTTAAAATTTTTACAACTCTAAAATCAAAATTTCACTAGTAGCACATCTTGTGAAATGATTATAAAAAGATCATAGATGATTATGAGATAATTCAATCAACCATATACATACATCTAGATATAAATATTGGTGAAAGAGGAAATAAATTGAAAATTGTACAAATTGCTTTGAAAGAGGAAAATAGAACTGCAGATAACATTGATGAGAAAATCTCGGCCCATTTACACGCATCAGCCCATTGGGAGCAGCAGGCCGAAACCAGGTCTTTAAATGAAACTAAAAGGCTTCTATGGATGGATGAAAAGAAGAAATGGTTCGGAAAAAAAAATGAAATCAAAAATGATGCAGCAAAAAGCAAGAATGAAATGAGCTCTTGAAGGTGATGAAACACCAATTATTTTCATAACTACATCAGACGAAGAATGAATAAAAACAACATTCGTGGGATTGTAATCAACGGTTTGTGAAATGAAAATTCAAATAGAATCAAAGAAAACGCCAACCAACGCTTCTACAAAGCTGATTAAGCATTTAACATATGTCCCTTTAACTCCGAACCAAATCATGAATACATCTCCGACTCAGACAACATAATGCTAGAAGGAAAATTCGAGGAAAAGGAGGTATGGGAAGCCATCTAAAGCTGTGATAGTTTCAAGGCCCTGGGCCCAATGGTTTCAACATGAAATTCTTTAAAACAATTTGGTGCCTCATAAAAGAAGACCTTCTTCGTGCATTGTGATGACCTGGAAATTTCTAACCAAATTTAAACTTAATCTTTGTATGATTAACGTTTTCGGCACGATAAGCAAAGTCTGCAAAGTTGAATCTAAAAATTCTTTAACTATTCAAATACCCTTCGACTGTTCTCGACGATTCGCGAACAATTATATGTAAATATATACATACATACACTATAACTTGAAAGTGTAACAAAGTATTAATTGTATGATACTGTGCATTAAACTTATTGGTTTAAATATCTATTTGAAAATATATATGATAAGTTAGAATATTAATTGTATGAATAACTTGCGACGTGTATTTAAAACGTGTTTATGAATATTGAATATATATTAACTTGGTTATAAAATGTTTTGATTTAAAACTATATTATTAAATATACCTTGATAAATAACGAGAAGATGATTTATAGAAGTAAATGACCAAAATACTCAAATGTATAAGTTATATTTCGAGTGGTATAATTTATGGATAATTTAAGACTATATTTTGACAAATGCACGAGTCACGAAAGGTAAAGTGCAAGTTTTCTCAGTGTACGAAGGGACGTTCGAAAAACAAAAATCGGGACATAAGTCGAGTGACGACGTACGACTTATCGGAACAAAAATTTCAAGTCAACTAGGCAAGAGAATATAATATATTATATAATTAATTAATTTAAATTATATATATTATATATATTATATTTAAATATGTCGATGAACTACAAAACAAAGGATTATGAGCTGGACATCAGGGCCATGCGATCGCATGGCCATTACCCTTCTGACCCATGCGATCGCATGGTGTAGGGGGTGAGGCCAAGTCTTTATAAAGCGATCGAATTCAGTTTTTGTGATTCACATTTCTCTCATCTTACACTCCGTATAACTTATATACATATATTTATTATTATTATTATTATTATTATTATTATTATTATTATTATTATTATTACTATTATTATTATTATTATTATTATTATTATTATTATTATTATTAAGATTAATATTATTATTATTAATCTTATTATTATCACTAAAAGTAATATTATTATTAGTATTATACATAAAATACTACGACGAGGTTATGAGCGTCTCACTTTCAAAATGGGTTTTTGAGCGGAATAGAGCTAAGGAAACTATGGGTTATAGCTATGGAGGTTATGGGTAATGTTCATGGGTAATGTTCAAGGGTATTGTTCGCAAGTCAAACCTAGTGTTTATCATCTCTGTTGTGTCTACGTACTTTCCTGCAATATTGAATCACAATATTGATACGTGAGCATTCATATCTTATCTTTTATATATTAATAGTGTATACATGTCTAGTGTTTGAGTATATATGTTTATGCATGCTTGTATGCTAAATTTCATCGTTAGATAGTTTATGAGGAATCACGAATTTAATACATATACAACTGATAAAGAGTATATGATATGCATGTTATTGGAAAGCTGGCGAAAAATCAATAACTTCTCATTTAGAAATCGCGCAATTTCGATGAAAGAATTAAAAGATATGGTCAACTGAATTATGATTGACGTTAATTGAATCTGCAATTAAGATTTAAACAACTTATTTATAAGATTGATAAAGTGGATTTTCAAATATTACTAATCGAGTAAATGAATTTATATATAAGGCACGTCTCGTCTTATTGAGCAATTGTCAAAATTGATTGTTTTATCATATTTTAAAGCCTTATAAAAACTATAGTTTAATTTTACAAGAATTGGGAAACTATGTGAAATGTTAAAATGTTTCGATTGCCATGATCATTCAACTATAATATTGAGTCAGATTGACTTTTTGAAATGACTTTTGATAACTTTTGTCGATCTCGAGCATTAGGATTGTGATACACTATGACCTGACATAGCTTGATAGACATTTATTGACCAACATATGTTCTCTAGGTTGAGATCTACGGTTATTTGGTATTCCGAGTTTCGGTCACATTTCGGTGAACGAATTTATGTGCTGCTAAGGTGAGTTTATAGATCCCTTTTTAATTGCTTTTGCAATATATATTTTTTGGCTGAGAATACATGCACTTTATTTTAAACGCAATGGACACAAGTAAATACTAAATTCTACACCGAGTTTGGACCGAAAATCCCTTAGCTTTGGTAACTAGTAACTGCAGGTTCTGGTGGGCGCGAATAGTTGGATATGGATCCATAGGGCTTGACATCCCCGTCTGTTCCTGATATAGAAACCCTAGTCTAAACTATAAAACAGACGTATGCTATTTAAGGTTAGTACACGTTGGATTGCATGTATTGTACATGTTGGTTGCATGTATGTTAAAACAGGGGTACTTATTATAACGTTAAAGTTTAGTTACCAGGGTGCTCAACTTCGTAGAATATTTTGATAAACATTTCTGGATGAAACAACTGAAATCTTGTGATCCACCTTTATATACAGATTATGCGAAACATTAAAACTATGAACTCACCAAACTTTGTGTTGACACTTGAAAGCATGTTTATTCTCAGGTTCCCTAGAAGTCTTCCGTTGTTTGCTTATATGTTAGACAAGCTATGTGCATGGAGTCATACATGCTTTCTTCGAGAAAACGTTGCATTCACAAAATCATCATCATGTATCTATTTTGACTGCATTGTCAACAGATGTATTATTGTAAACTATTATTTACGGTGATTGTCTATATGTAAAAATCATCAGATGTCGAAAACCTTGGATTTAAGTATTCATTTATGGTATACCTTTTCAAAAGAATACAATGTTTATAAAAGGTATCATATAGAGGTCAAATACCTTGCAATGAAATCGATGAATGACGTATTCATCCATATAAATTTGGAGCGATCGTCACAGTTGGTATCAGAGCGTTGGTCCTAGCGAACCAGGTCTTGCATTAGTGTGTCTAACTGATAGTTGTTAGGATGCATTAGTAAGTCTGGACTTCGACCGTGTCTGCATGTCAAACGTTTTGCTTATCATTTCTTGTCGAAAATTACCTGCTTATCATTCTTAGTCTAGACACGTTTTACTGCATTGATTGCATGAATAGTGTATAGACAAAATTCATATCTTAGCATATCTGTTACTGTAAACTTTGCCTAACAGCTTTTGAAAGGTCCTCCCGTAATTTGCGGGATCCCTTGTACTATATATAGGTATTCTATGTAATTAGAATATCATCCGATATTCAAAAATCATTTCATATCAAAAATCCTTTATCTAACCGTGTAAGATGAATTCCGCATCTAGTTCGAATTCCTCAGATTCCGACATCTATTCCGATATGGAGTTTCATTCAAGCTCCGAAAGCAGCGTAACATGAATGGATCAACCAATTAGCCATCATCTATTCTTGATGAATTGGGGATGGGTTCGTAGCCTACTTAATCATTGGAGATAAGAATAAGGCGATCCCTTCTATCCACCAAATTTCCCTCATGGCAAAGAACCCGAAGCACTTACCGGCGAACCTGTTCGTAATACCATTTTCTCTCTCATTTCCAGAGTATCTCGTCATGATTACATACTATCTCAAATTCTAGATCTTATTCATCCACTCGTCCGAACCGCCAATCATCCCGGTGTAGTAGAAGAAGTCAACGAGCTTCGTGCTCGAGTAGTGACTTTGGAGAACATGATGCGTAACTTGCAGTCATCACAGGCACCAGCAGCATCACCGGCATCAACAGTACCACCGACAACAACACCAATAGAACCATTTCCACCACCAACAACAACATCCACATCACACGCCTCAACATCACGATCTGTACCTCGAACATCAACATCATACGCACCATAGGTACCAAGGAGTACTAGCAACAACAAACGATGAAGTATGAATTCATAACTTCATCGGAGAAATATTCTACGGCGATTATGTAATCTCTAAAATCTTAGAGATTACTTATCCTAGTTCTAACCGTAAATCAGATGAATAGAGATGATAAAAAGAAGAATAGAAACCCTGACAGGAATGGTACGTGATTTACAAGCTAGACTAACAAGCATCACCAGCAGTTACTGTGACGACCCGAAAATTTTCGACCAAATTTAAACTCAATCTTAATAAGAATTCGACACGATAAGCAAAGTTTATATAACTGAGTCTTAAAAATGTTAAGAACTGTTTACATGAATACATTTGACTTTCGACAATTCCGACGATTCACGAACAATGGTTTGTAAATAAATATGTATATATATATATATATAATTTGAAATTATAAATTATAATTTAAACAGCAGAATTACATATGTAATATAAGATATAAAATAATTAAGTGTAATTTAAAATGAATCTATATATAAATATATATGATTTTTATGTATAATTATTATATGTATATTATAATAAAATTTATAAATAATAAAGAATCAATAAAAGTTATTATATTATATATTATATGAGTATTAAATATTACATAACTAATAATATATTAGTAACAAGTTAAAAGATAGTTGTTATAGTAATACTATTGTTACTTTCTTCATTTCTATTGATACTAATATTAATATTAATAATAAATCTCAGTATTAGTTATATTATTATAGATAATATATAGATATGAAATTTAACGCATTTAATTAGTCATCTTTATTAATATTATTATATTTACTTTCATTAATATTATTAGAATAAGTATTTAATATTAATAACAGTATTATTATTATTATGTATAATAGATAATTAAGAAATTTGATACAATTGATTTGTGGTATTACTATTTTTAATAGTGTTATAGTTATCATCATTCATATCATAATTAGTAGTAAAATTACAAATTTTAGTTATTATTAATGAATATTTATTATTATTATTATTATTATTATTATTATTATTATTATTATTATTATTATTATTATTGTTATCCTTATCAATATTAGTATTATTAATATCATTACAATTATTATTATTATTATTATCATACTTAGATTTATAAATATTAAAAACATTACAAAAATTATTATTGTTATATACTTCATAATAATTATTATCATTATCATTAGTAATAATAATATTAGTACTATTATATTTGTATTACTATTATTTATAATGTTAAAGAGTATTATTATTATTGTTATTATTTAATATTATTAATAATATAATTATAATTATTATTATTAAAATATATATATAATGCGTAAATATAAATAAACACGCGTATATACATCCTAATCTGTTAATTGTTTTCTTCTTCTGTTCTCCTGCTGATCCGTGAGTATATGTCGAACCCTACTACCAATTTATATCAATTGATCAGTTCATATTATTGATAAAATCCTGCGATTTTTCCATTGTCATATTCAATTATAATTACTCAAGTTATTATCTGATGAATTATATAAAAGCCTAAGACATACCTTGATACCTCTATTCGCAAATTTTTTAAATCAATAGCCCAATTTTGATTCAATCATCAAATTCAAAAATACAGATGTGTTAGGAAGCATCAAGTCGACCTATCTGCAAATTTTTAACCTCTAATTCCTTCGATTGATTACTAATTTCGGAGTCAAAGTTTATAAATAAAAAGTCAACTGATTTCTTTAAAATTCGAATTCGTAATTTAAATGTTGTTTCTGGATCAATTGATGATACCCGAAGTTCCTATGAAAGATTTACTACCTATTTCATGTAGTAAATATAATCTAAAAATTTCCAGAAGATTGAATCAAGTTTGGTGTTCTTCATCTTCATCGCAGGATTTCTGTTTCATCTCGATTAAACCCAAACACAATTCAAACTGAGTGCGTATGTATCTGTTTCAATATCAAATACTAAATCAAACCCCTAAGTGCTGTTATGAATTACTCTGGATCGATTGATTTAGTTAAGAAGAAGAAGAATGAAGGAAAAGGAAGGAACGAGTTATAATATATTTAGGATTGAATTTAATCAGAAATGAATGAGGTAGAGGAATGGTTGATGGGTTGTTGGGTTTGTGAGAGGTCAAGGGTTCGAGCCCGGTTCAGGGCAATTTTTTTTACAAAAGCTTTTGGAAGGTAGTTTGCTTTTTAAAAATTATTATTATTATTATTATTGTTATTATTATTAATATTAATCTTATAGTTATTATCATTGTTAATTATCATTTATTATTATTATTGCAACTATAGTAATTATAATTAGTATTGATATTATTATTGCTAAAATTATTATCATTGCCAAGTGTTATTATTTAGGATTAATGTTATTATTATTACTACTTATTAGTATTATGGTATTATTAGTTATTATCAATATTATTATTAATAACATAATTATTATCCTTAATATAGTTTATATTATTTTCATTACAAGTATTATTACTAAGTTGTATTACTCTTAATATTATCATTAATATTATTATAAATATTACTAATATCATTGTTATTATTAATTTTACCATTTTAGTATTATTATCATTATTAAGATTATTATGATTATTATGAAGATAATATAATTTATTATTATTTTCATAATTATTAATATTAGTAACATTCTATGATTATTAGTATTAGTATTATCACTATGTATTATTATTATTATTATTATTATTATTATTATTATTATTATTATTATTATTATTATTATTATTATCATTACTAACGATGTTATCAGATCATTATAAGTATTATTAATATTATCATGAGAATCATTATTATTATATAAGTATTGAAATCATTATCATAACTATCGTTAATAGTAAAATTAATATTTTTACAAGTTATTATTATTAATATCATTATTATTATCATTAATATAATTATTAACATTATTATCTCTATTGGTAATATTAAGTATTATCATTATTATCAATTTTACCATTACTAATATTATTTTACTACTTTTAACAAACAAAGAATATTTATAAAATATATATATTTAATACACATAACTTAACAATGTTAATATTTTTATTTATTTAAAACATATAAAATGAATGAATTAAATTTAATAATGAAATATATAAGTTATTGAGATAAAAAAACTTATATCACTAATAATATATACATATATATATACATATACATATATATATATATATATATATATATATACATATATATATATACATATACATATATGTATATATATATATATATATATATATATATATATATATATATATATATTTGTTCGATTACAAGTATATGTTTTAATATATATACGAATGATATAGGTTCGTGAATCCGAGGCCAACCCTACACTTGTTCAATGTCGTCATATGTATTTTTACTACAAAATACAGTGTTGTGAGTTTCATTTGCTCCCCTTTTAAATGCTTTTGCAATATATATTTTTGGGACTGAGAATACATGCGCTGCTTTTATAAATGTTTTACGAAATAGACACAAGTAATCGAAACTACATTATATGGTTGAATGATCAAAATCGAATATGCCCCTTTTAGCTTGATAGCCTAAGAATTAGGGAACTGGCCTCTAATTGACGCGAATCCTAAAGGTAGATCTACGGGAACTAACAACCCCCATTATGGAATTTGGAATGCTTTAGTACTTCGAGTTTATCATGTCCGATGGGTGCCCCGGAATGATGGGGATATTCTATATGCATCTTGTAAATGTCGGTTACCAGGTGTTCAATCCATATGAATGATTTTTGTCTCTATGCATGGGACATATGTTTATGAGAATTGGAAATATGAAATCTTGTGATCTATTAAAATTATGAAATGATTATTTATGATAAACTAATGAACTCACCAACCTTTTTGGTTGACACTTGAAAGTATGTTTATTCTCAGGTATTAAAGAAATCTTCTGCTGTGCATTTGCTCATATTAGAGATATTACTTGGAGTCATTCATGACATATTTCAAAAGACGTTGCATTCGAGTCGTCGAGTTCATCAAGATTATTACTAAGTCAATTATAGTTGGATATATTATGAAATGGTATGCATGCCGTCAACTGTCGATGTATTGAAAGTTTTTCTTTTAAAAATGAATGCAATGTTTGTAAAATGTATCATATAGAGGTCAAGTACCTCGCGATGTAACCAAATGTAATGTATTCGTTCAGATAGATTAGGACGGGTCACGACAGTTACCGGCAGAATCACCAACACCAGTAACACGTGTAGCATCACAAGCTCCACCAACTCCATAACCACCGGCGATATCGAAACCATAATCACCAACGGGAATATTGTAATAATGAGTTATGAAATAATAACTCATTCTTTTCGAAGAATTTATATGTATATATAAATTTTGAAACCATAATATATCTTTTTGTACTAACCTATTACGTGTAAATCTTTAACTAGTAGGTACTACTCGGTTAATTCATACTACTAAAATGCTATGATGTACATCCTTCGTTAACAACTTAACCTTCATTAACTACAATCTCTGTTTCAACTCAATGAATTTCATTTCATAATAAACCAAGTGTATTATTCAATTACATAATTGATTTTACATTTTCATTTTAGATGTACTCAAAACTTTCCAGAAAACATCATATGTGCCTTGTAAGGTTCACAAAAATTCCACGAGTACCAACATCCTTCACCGAGGAATAAGAATAAATAATGAAGTATTGATTTCATTAGTAAAATATTCCGCGAAAATTATGTAATCTCTAATGTTTTAGAGATTATTCATTTCTAATTCAAGCCAAAAATCAAATGAGCTTAATATGATACTAACTGATTAAATCTGTATTACATCTGAAGAAAATATACATACATATATTTTCATAAAGACTGTAATGAAAATTCTTTGTACAAAGTATTAATTATAAAATCTTTAATGGGTAGGTAATACTCGGGAAATATTTAAGTTCGCAATTAATATGTTACATTGTACATTCTTCAACTTTGATTCAAAAACTATTAACAATGCTCAAAACGATATACAATCGTTTTCATACAAATTCAATTACATATTCTGATATTGACGGATCAGAATCCAAGTCATAACTCTGAACCAGTGACATCATTCTTAGATCTCTACATCTTTCAAAGCTATACTTTGACTTCAAAACTGTGCAAGATCCTTTAACATTGTTATTACTGAAAATAATCTTGCAATCCCTTTTCAAAGTATCCAGTTTTACCACACTTCCAACCAGTCCACTTCGACTTTTCAGATTAGCCTTATTGTAACCTTGACATATACGTTCTTGTTACCGGGGAACCTTTTATGTTCCACCACATTAGCAGTAAACTTACCAGCAACTTCATTACTCATTGCCTTAAGTCTCTCCGAAAAACCATTATAATTGTTTATTGAAACCCTATCATGTACTCATCCACATCTTGTAACAATAATTGCCATGCCAACGACCGGGAATTAGCAATCAGTATTTCGAATTTTGTAGCAATTCTACGCCAACAGTTATATATATACATATAATGTCTATCTCATAGACTTACTTACTTCGAATGTGAAATTTCTGAAAAACACTCCAAACTGCGAAACTAGTTCTCCGAATTTTGGAAAAATGCTGATGAAGCAGCAAAAACTGTAAACGACTTTAACAGTCAAAAGTTTAATGATAAAGAGTAGTGTGTTGGAAAAGCACAGAAAAAGAGAAAGTTTGGTACTGAAAAACGGATTGAGCAAATCATGAAGGAGGCTGTGGACAAATCACAAAGACTAAACCCACCTTCAAAGAATCCAAATAATTCAGTGTCTGCTGAAGTCATTAATAAATACCTTGCTCCTGACTCTAAACCTTTCGGACAAATCTTCTTCATCACCTTTCAATCTTAGAAATTCTAAGATATCATCATATCTTTCATTATAAATATCTTCGATATTTCTGAAGATATCTTCATAACAATTATTATTCGAAATTATTTATCTCTTCGCGCTACCTGTGTTACATCATAAAAGAAACTATTTTAGTTTCTAAATTCAGAAAATTTCGAAAAATGGATGTTTTTGAAGTAGTGTTGGGAATTGAAGCATGAGTTAGTATAATATAATGACACTTGATCAACGTGATTATATTACAGTAAGTCATACTGAGTTTCTAATGGAACGTGATAAAGGTTCACAGATCATACCCTCATCATGAACCATGTTACATAACTCTTTCATTCTATTTAACCTCTAAACATATCAAGAAAATATTTTTCTTGATGATTCGGTCTTTTCAGGATATTCTGATAATTTGACAAATCAAATCGTGCTATTACCTTTCCTTTCTGCTTTGTATATTATGATCATTCGAAACTACATACCTACGAATTATGGACCATTATCCGCTTGACTTAAGGTCGGGAAGAGAAAACGAAAGCATGAAGCTCCGAAATATAATGGAGAATATAAAGCCCGATAACAACCCCGAAATTACAAACCGTGTATATCAATGCGTATAGTAATATAAAGATACGGGAGAATGAAAAACACTATAACCCCAAGGTAATAGTAGAAGAAAATAACCTCCTCTGGTGGCAGATGAAAAAGAAGAATGAAGGATACGATAGCCAAGAAAATATTAAGAATCAGAACTGGATTAAGAATTTTCACAATCTATTAAGAAGTATGAAATAAGGAAGAAGATTATAGGAGTGGTAAAAATAAATGAAACGGAAGAGGTTAATTATAGCAAAATAACAGACATAGCAATCGAGGCAGGTGACCGCATCTAATTAAAGAAGATCTTAATCTCCTTAATTCCCGAAGAATCAAATCTTATTTAGATTATGAAAATTTTCTATTCCTTAAATTCCGAAAATCAATCGTTACTACGTAAAGAGTTAAAACGAATCTCTATTCTCCATTTCACTCTATTACAATAACTTCCCTCATACGCTTTGAGTAATCGGATTGTTTTATCCATATTATTCAACGGTGATAAAATTCTATTTATCAACTCATATTCGTCATGAAAACATTTTTATTGTTAGCCATGACGACCTCACTCAAATTTCGGGACGAAATTTCTTTAATGGGTAGGTACTGTGATGACCCAGAAATTTCTGACCAAATTTAAACTTAACTTTGTATGATTAACGTTTTCGACACAATAAGCAAAGTCTGTAAAGTTGAATCTAAAAATTCTTGAACTATTCAAATACCCTTCGACTGTTCTCGACGATTCGCGAACAATTATATGTAAATAGATACATACATACACTATAACTTGAAAGCGTAACAAAGTATTAATTGTATGATACTGTGCATTAAACTTATTGGTTTAAATATCTATTTGAATATATATGATAAGTTGGAATATTAATTGTATGAATAACATGCGACGTGTATTTAAAATGTGTTTATGAATATTGAATATATATTAACTTGGTTATAAAACGTTTTGATTTAAAACTATATTATTAAATATACCTTGATAAATAACGAGAAGATGATTTATAGAAGTAAATGACCAAAACACTCAAATGTATAAGTTATATTTTGAGTGGTATAATTTATGGATAATTTAAGTCTATATTTTGACAAATGCACGAGTCACGAAAGGTAAAGTGCAAGTTTTCTCAGTGTACGAAGGGACGTTCGAAAAACTGGAACCGGGACATAAGTCGAGTGACGACGTACGACTTATCGGAACAAAAATTTCAATTCAACTAGGCAAGAGAATATAATATATTATATAATTAATTAATTTAAATTATATATATTATATATATTATATTTAAATATGTCGACGAACTACAAAACAAAGGATTATGAGCTGGACATCAGGGCCATGCGATCGCATGGCCATTACCCTTCTGACCCATGCGATCGCATGGTGTCGGGGGTGAGGCCAAGTCTTTATAAAGTGATCGAATTCAGTTTTTGTGATTCACATTTCTCCCATCTTACACTCCGTATAACTTATATACATATATTTATTATTATTATTATTATTATTATTATTATTATTATTATTATTATTATTATTATTATTATTATTATTATTATTATTATTTTTATTATTATTAATATTATTATTATTATTAATCTTATTATTATCACTAGAAGTAATATTATTATTAGTATTATACATAAAATACTATGACGAGGTCATGAGCATGTCACTTTCAAAATGAGTTTTTGACCGGAATAGAGCTAAGGAAACTATGGGTTATAGCTATGGAGGTTATGGGTAATGTTCATGGGTATTGTTCGCAAGTCAAACCTAGTGTTTATCATCTCTGTTGCGTCTACGTACTTTCCTGTAATATTGAATCACAATATTGATACGTGAGCATTCATATCTTATCTTTTATATATTAATAGTGTATACATGTCTAGTGTTCGAGTATATATGTTTATGCATGCTTGTATGCTAAATTTCGTCATTAGATAGTTTAGGAGGAATCACGAATTTAATACATATACAACTGATAAAGAGTATATGATATGCATGTTATTGGAAAGCTGGCGAAAAATCAATAACTTTTCATTTAGAAATCGCGTAATTTCGATGAACGAATTAAAAGATATGGTCAACTGAATTATGATTGACGTTAATTGAAATTGCTTTTGAATCTGCAATTAAGATTTAAACAACATGTTTATAAGATTGATAAAGTGGATTTTCAAATATTACTAATCGAGTAAATGAATTTCTATATAAGGCACGTCTCGTCTTGTTGAGCAATTGTTAAAATTGATTGTTTTATCATATTTTAAAGCCTTATAAAAACTATAGTTTAATTTTACAAGAATTGGGAAACTATGTGAAATGTTAAAATATTTCGATTGCCATGATCATTCAACTATAGTATTGAGTCAGATTGACTTTTTGAAATGACTTTTGATAACTTTTGTCGATCTCGAGCATTAGGATTGTGATACACTATGACCTGACCTAGCTTGATAGACATTTATTGACCAACATATGTTCTCTAGGTTGAGATCTACGGTTATTTGGTATTTTGAGTTTCGGTCACATTTCGGTGAACGACTTTATGTACTGCTAAGGTGAGTTTATAGATCCTTTTTTAATTGCTTTTGCAATATATATTTTTGGGCTGAGAATACATGCACTTTATTTTAAACGCAATGGACACAAGTACATACTAAATTCTACACCGAGTTTGAACCGAAAATCCCTTAGCTTTGGTAACTAGTAACTGTCGGTTATAAGAACTGGTGGGCGCGAATAGTTGTATATGGATCCATAGGGCTTGACATCCCCGTCTGTTCCAGGTATAGAAAACCTAGTCTGAACTATAAAACAGATGTATGCTATTTGAGGTTAATACACGTTGGATTGCGTGTATTGTGCATGATGTATGTTAAAACACGGGTACTTATTATAACGTTAAAGTTTAGTTACCAGGGTGCTCAACTTCGTAGAATATTTTGATAAACGTTTCCGGATGAAACAACTGAAATCTTGTTATCCACCTTTATATACAGATTATGCGAAACATTAAAACTATGAACTCACCAACCTTTGTGTTGACACTTGAAAGCATGTTTATTCTCAGGTTCCCTAGAAGTCTTCCGCTGTTTACTTATATGTTAGACAAGCTATGTGCATGGAGTCATACATGCTTTCTTCGAGAAAACGTTGCATTCACAAAATCATCATCATGTATCTATTTTGACTGCATTGTCAACAGATGTATTATTGTAAACTATTATTTACGGTGATTGTCTATATGTAGAAATACCTTTTCAAAAGAATACAATGTTTATAAAACGTATCATATAGAGGTCAAATACTCGCAATTAAATCAATGAATGACGTATTCGTCCATATGGATTTGGAGCGATCGTCACAGTTGGTATCAGAGCTTTGGCCCTAGTGAACCAGGTCTTGCATTAGTGTGTCTAACTGATAGTTGTTAGGATGCATTGTAAGTCTGGACTTCGACCGTGTCTGCATGTCAAAAGTTTTGCTTATCATTTCTTGTCGGAAATTACCTGCTTATCATTCTTAGTCTAGACACGTTTTACTGCATTGATTGCATGAATAGTGTATTGATGTTAAAGCGAAGGGGTACTAAATACTATAATATTTTACTAGGAAATTACTATTAAATACGATACAATTTTACACAAGTTATTTATTTATTTATAGAGTGGATATACCTAAACCTTGCTACAACACTTATAGACAGTGTATCTAATCGTACAGTAGTGTAGTTTTTAGTAAGTTCGGTTCGTCCACAGGGAACTAGCCAAGTTTAACGCTATATTTTTAAAACTAAATTTGTATATAAATATATATATAAATATAAGAAGTATTATTATTATTATAAAAGGGGGTGTTTACCGTTTAATGACCGATTTGTTTATTTTATGTCTTAAGTCGCAGTTAAAATCTAATGTAAAAAAATATATATAACTTAATTTAAAGCATAAAGTAAATGACGATAATTAAAGTGCGATAAATTAAAGTGCGATAAAATAAAATGACAGTAAATAAAAGTTGCGATAATTAAAAAGTGCGATAATTAAAAGTGCAATTAAATAAAATGACAGTAAATAAAAGTGCGATGAAATATGAAATAAAGGAATTATGCTTATTTAAACTTCTGTAATCATGATGTTCGACGTGTTGATTTTAGTTTATTACCATGGGTTAATTGTCCTTTGTCCTGGATTATTCGATATGTCCATACGGATTTGTCCATAATAGTCCATCAGTCATAATCATAAAGTGCGGAAGTCTTCGTCAAATTATTCTTATTCCCGAAGTCAAATATTCCAACTAATTGGGGATTCGAACTGTAACAAGGTCTTATTACTTTGTTTAATGAATACACCAGGTTATCGACTGCATGTAAACCAAGGTTTTAATACTTTGTTAACAATTACACCAATTACCCTTGAATGTAATCCACCCCTGTTTTAACTAGTCCATTAATATTAATCCAGTCCCGTGTCTGGTAAAATGAACAATTATTGATATTTATAGATATCCCGCCCACCGTACCCGATTAAGCGTAAGTGGTTATTTATAGATACGTCAAATTATAACCTTTATATTAAATGAACGAGGTATCGTTAAGTTAATATAAAACCCATTAATAGCCCATAGTCTAATTTCCACAAGTGTCGTTCTTTTATCCAAACCCCAATTATGGTACAAAGCCCAATTACCCAATTTTAATATTTAGCCCAACATCATGATTACTTCGTCATTAAATAAGCATAATAATAACTTAGCTACGAGACATTAATTTAAAAAGGTTGAACATAACTTATAATGATTAATAATAGCGTAGCGTTACACGGACAGAATTTTGACTTACAAACTTAAAACATTCGCTAACATACCCTTATTATTAAATTAAAATTAAAATTATAAATTATAAATATAAATATATATATTGAGAGATAGAGTAAGGAAAAGAAAAAGATGTGTTTTCTCGTGCAGAATTCGATGGCTTTTATAGGCTCACATTTTACTGTGCTGCTCCGCGAGTGCGGAGCTTTTGTTCTTCTTAACTCCGCGAGTGCGGAGGTCTTAAATACAGCTCACATTATGATCCAAAACTTGGGCGGCTTTTAATTAATATATATAATAATATATATAATTAAATATATATTATATTATATTCTTGTGCACAGTTGACTTGTAATTTTTGGTCCGTTGCGTCGCGCGTTGAGAGTGTAACACCCTAGGCAAATCCCACATCGCCCACGAACATGAGTGATCATGGGATTATAAGGTAATACTCACGCTTAAATGACACAACGCGTTTTGGGACCACAGGCAGAGCGGGTGTGCGAGTACGTTGTGGTTAAGCGTGCTCGGGCGAGAGCACTACTAGGATGGGTGACCTCCTGGGAAAGTGCTTCTCGTGTGTGGTCGCCAAGAAAAAGCCGTGCGCCTGCGGGCAAAGCGGACAATATTGTGGTCATGTTAAGCTGGGGTGTTACAGAATGGTATCAGAGCCACTCATGTGCCGTTGGGGGTGATGGGGCAAACCTCATCGAGGACGATGAGTCCCTAGGGGGGGGGGGTGAATGTAACACCCTAGGCAAATCCCACATCGCCCACGAACATGAGTGATCATGGGATTATAAGGTAATACTCACGCTTAAATGACACAACGCGTTTTGGGACCACAGGCAGAGCGGGTGTGCGAGTACGTTGTGGTTAAGCGTGCTCGGGCGAGAGCACTACTAGGATGGGTGACCTCCTGGAAAAGTGCTTCTCGTGTATGGTCGCCAAGAAAAAATCCTTGCGCCTGCGGGCAAAGCGGACAATATTGTGGTCATGTTAAGCTGGGGTGTTACAGAGAGTTGACTTTGGTCCCGGTTCCGGATTTTCGAACGTCCTTGCGTATAATTTAATATCTTGTACTTTGCGTTTTGCTGCTCGTACTCTTGTAATTTTTAGACGTTCCTCATCAATAATTTGAACCTCTTTGATTGTACTTTGTACTTTTTAGCTTTTTGGTCGTTTGCGTCTTTAATTCGTCGAATCTTCCTTTTGTCTTCACCTTTTATTATTTAAACGAATATCACTTATAAATAGGACAATTGCAACTAAAAGCTTGTCTTTCTTGAGGGATAATGCTATGAAATATATGTTCGTTTTTAGCATTATCAAATATTCCCACACTTGAGCATTGCTTGTCCTCAAGCAATATAGTACTTGAATAAAAACATACTTGAATCACTTCTTTATTCTTTACACTTTGTACATCAGTGATTTCAATACGGCGGTATGAACAATGATAGTAACGATGTGGTTTACAGTCCCACATGACTATGAAAATTTAGATCCTTAAGGAAATTGGATCTTTATGAAAACATTTCATCTTTTGAAAATTTAATCTAGCTTTTACCCTAGATAAGTTTTCCGAAATAACCCTTCACCGGTGTTTGCAAATTGTTTTTGTGGGTTTTGTGAGTTTTGTGGGTTTCAGATTTGAAAATTTTAGCTCAAAACTTGCTGTTTTGTGTCACCCACTTGCTAACCTTGTATTGGAAAAGCAACACGTCCAGTATACTTGCTCCGTATATTACCTTTTGGTAAATTACCGTCCGGTTGTAAAGGAAAGCGTTGAACAAGCAACTGTTAAGGCAATGTCCCGTGACATGCTTTTGATTATGGTCTATAACGTGTCAGATGCAATTATTATCCTTTGTAGGAGAAATAGTAAAGATCACCCTATAATTTTCAGTCTGGCACAAGGTCCTGTCTTCGACCATGCTATGCAACCACCGTTCTTACGGTTGACACCCGATTTGGTTCAGGTGACCTAATGAATTTCGGTGAATTCTTAGGATTTTACGTTCAATGGTAATGAACGCATTGAAAATGGGTTTTCAGAAAACAAATCGGTTTTAATTTGATCAAAATATTTTCTCGTTCAAGCTCGAGTTTAGATATCATCGAATTCCATGAGTTTGTAATTCTCAATCTTTAAGGTCAATCTCAAGGATTGAGTAATATCAGGCTTAAAAGCTGATTTTTAATCTTTAAGGAGATTATCCTTTCTGGGGGTCTGATTCATTAGTCTTATCAAGCTAATTTGCACGGCGCCCTCCCCATTGTACGAGACAGATCCTCTCATGGTTACGATAAGTCTGACCACTTGACGACCCTGTTTGATGCTGAGGTCCGTGGATTTCCTGCTGATTTTAGAGATGACTTTTCTAGATTTTTCGTCAACCTACAGCTGGTCTGGATGACAACTTCCTGACCTAAATCAAGAAGCGCGTGTCTTTTTCGGAAGACTTTACTTCCTTTTAATGATGGAATTGATTCATCGTGTAGATCCATCTTTCTTTCAAATATATTACAATTTATCGGGTAAAATGGTTAATTTTGTCCAAAACAAAAGTATCTTCAATTATTTGTACAAAAATATGTGACATATGTTCTAAATAACTTGGTAAATTTTTCCCACACTTGGCTTTTATTTTCCTTTTTTTGCCTTTTTATTGTCCTCTATTCCATTTTAAATGAATTCTAACTTTTTGGGTTGTTTCTTAATTCATGTCCTTTCCGAGGTAACAATAATTTCGGTGTTAACACCTAGTTTTATCGTTCATAAATTTGTATAAACATGATTTTGAGTTCATTTAATTGAAAATTTTGAAAAATTTTACTAGAATTGGTAGTCAGTATATAAGACTAGGGATGTTCTTTATTATCAGAGAGCACTAGATTCTAATACAACTACTACGTTACTAGTATTTTTAATGGTAACCAAGTGTTTAACTCAAAAAATTTTAAAAATCCGAAAGAATTTAACCCCTTCCCACACTTAAGATCTTGCAATGCCCTCATTTGCAAGAAATCAGTAACAATTTAAATTATTGAGGGTGATTAGCGTAGAAAAATGATTAAATTTTATCAAAGTTTCCCATCATATTGGCGTTTGTTTGTTGAATGATAAATGGTGCACATCATTTGTTCATTCCTGCAGTTGTTATTTCACATATATTTTTCGTTTTGTCGTCAAAATTAGTAGCTTTTGCTGAACTTAATGTCAGTTTTTGAAAGTGCGCTGTTTTACCCTGTTTTGTACATAAGATAAACTACAAACATACATAATATTTTTATTATTATTATTATTTTTATAAAATCTTTATTTATTAAAATAATTTAAATGAATAATATTTTTAAAATTTTGTTTCCTTTTACTTTAGGTAGTTTCGGTATGTTTACCTAGTCCGTCCCTCGACAAAATTTAAAATTTTTTGTTTTTAAAGCGATTGTTTTAAAAGCAAAGATTTTTGGGTTTTTTAATGTTTTTGGCATACTTTAATTCAATAAGATTAAAAATAATGATAATAAAAGTTCTCGTCCCGCCCTCGGGTAAAGCAATTTCGGTTCAACGAGCTAATCTTCAATTTACGACGAATTTTTAGAAATCACATTTTTAACTTAATGAAATAAAGTAAATTTTTGTTTTTGTTTTTGTTTTTTTTAAATTCACACCAAACTTAAATTTAAAATGCATAAAATTAAAAATTCATATTATTAATATTTTTATACATACAAACTTATATTAAAAATATTAATTTTTCAAATATTTACAAACTTAAATATATTAATTTTAAAAAGTTTACAATATTAATTTAATATTTATATATTAAATTTAAAAATATGGTAAAAATTAAAATTAAAAATATTTTTGGTCTTTTATCCCACTTTAATCAATCAAATATTATCAAAAATATACGCCCCTCTTTTCGGTAAAGTAATTTCGGTTCCATAACCTAGTTTTACTCCTGACGAATTTCTGAAATATTTTGGGTTGATTGATTAAAGATATTTATACCTTAAGAATAAACGGTAAATTTCGCAGTGATGTAATAAATTTTTGTATGATATCAATAATTTCGGTTACGCATACCTAATTTTATTGAATACCAATTTAATACTTTATAGAGAACGATTCAGCGTTTATTATCAAAAGGTTAAAAGCAATAAAAAAATAAAAACTGTACATACTTACCTGTGAAATAGAATTCTCAGAGACCTGCTTTAGCCGACTCATAGGAGAGTCGTGTGATTTGGTTCTCCATAGCTACGTAAGCGTAACCTCGATTCTTCAATATCTTTTCTTCTAAACATATAAACGGTCCTTCTCTGCATAGAGTAACAAATTCGGTATTTGAATATGTTTGATTATTTGAACATTTACCTTCGTGTGACCATTTTCCGCATTTATAACATCTTTCAAGGTGTCGTGCTCTTCTTTTTGTTGCGGATTTTGATTTTCCTTTACCAAAATGTATCTTATGATGATCTTTCCTGAGTTCTTTTCTTACTCTGTCCATTTTTTCTCTTATGAATGATACCAGTTCACTCGAAAGGGTGTCATTATTACGTTTAGTAATCATAGCATGTAGCATTAGACCATGGTTCAGATCAAAGAAATTCTTCACCTCGTAAAACCTAAAAGAAATAAAAATTCAGAATGGAGGGAGAAGACTAGTTCTTTAGGATCTGCTAGGGAAAGACCATTCGGATTCCATTTTCGGAACTACACGAAAATAGAAAATCTAACTCTAACATAAATACATATTACCCTTAAATGATTTGATTCTCCCCACACTTAGTTAGCTGTGGTCTCGAATTTGTGATTAACTTCATTATCAATTGAATCATCAACAACTTGTATATCTCTGACTTTTGCTTCAATCCATTTGTTGATTTCCTCCGTAACTTTCACAAATTCAACTAACATCGCCTTTTCTTTAAGCGATAAATTGGATACTAATCGGTTACATAACTTAAAGTTCCCCTTAATCCTAGCATCGTGAATCCGTTTATAAAGTTTCTTGGTTGAACTGTTAAAAACGAGTTCATCTAATTTTGTATCATCAATTGGGTTCTTTGTTATCGGATCATCATTAAGTGTTTCTTCATCTTCCCCACACTTAGGTGTTTTTATTGGTTTAACAGTTTTGGTTGGTGGAGATCTAAACTTTCGGTTCACAAAGGTAACCGATTTATCACCATCCCTAAGTGTCATTCTACCTTCTCTTACATCAATGAATGTCTCGGTGGTTGCTAAAAATGGGCGACCTAAAATTAGAAGAATATCAAGGTTTTTCTCCATATTAATAACTATAAAGTTTGCAACAAAGGTCAAACTTCCCACTTTAACAAGTAAATTATTGGCTATTCCAACCGGGTGTTTAATGGTTAGGTCAAATGATTGAACACCTATTTTGGTTGGTTTTAATTTACCCACACCTAATCTTTTGTATAAGGAAAAAGGCATAATATTTACACTTGCTCCTAAATCTGCGAGTCCATTATATATAGCACCATCATTAAGCAAGCAAGAAATGATAAATTCACCCGGGTCTCCTACTTTAGTAAGTCGAGTTGGTTTGTTAACATTTTTCGGGTGTTCTTTTCTTGGTTCTTTCACTTCTATTTGAACTTCTTTTTCTTCATTTCTTGGAATGGGAGGTCTGTATAGAAATTCTTCTTCATCACTCCAATTTGAATCCTCCCCATTTTTCAATTTTGATTTTTCATATGTTGTTGATAACATATTTATGTTTTCATTTTGAAGGTTTTCTTGGGTGGTGAAATTATGATTGACTTCATTGTCAACTTCCATCGGACCATGTATGTAATGTTTAACTCTGTGACCATTAACTTTAAATTCAATCCCATTTGAATTTATTAACTCTATTATTCCGTATGAGAAAACTCTTTTGACTAAGAATGGTCCAGATCATCTTGATTCCAATTTTCCAGGAAATAGCTTGAATCGTGAATTGAAAAGAAGAACTTTATCTCCTTCCTTAAATTCTTTTGAACTTTGGATTCTTTTATCATGCCATTTCTTCGTTCTTTCTTTATAGATTAACGAATTTTCATATGCCTCAAGTCTTAATTCTTCTAATTCGTTTAGTTGACTTAATCGTAGACGTCCGGCTTCATGTAAATCAAGATTACATGTCTTCAAAGCCCAAAATGCTTTGTGTTCAATTTCTACTGAAAGATGACATGCTTTTCCATAAACGAGTCTAAAAGGTGTGGTACCAATTGGAGTTTTGTAGGCTGTTCTAAAAGCCCAGAGTGCATCCTCCAATTTAATGGGACATTCCTTTGGATTTGATCCTACGGTTTTCTCTTGAATACGTTTTAATGCTCGGTTGGTATTTTCAACTTGTCCACTTGTTTGTGGATGATAAGCGGTTGAGATTTTATGAGTTACTCCATATATTTTGAGAACTTTCTCAAGTTGATTATTACAGAAATGAGTACCCCGATCACTTATTAAAGCTTTCGGTGTTCCAAACCTAGCAAAAAGACGTTTTAAAAAGTTGACTACAACTCGTGCATCGTTAGTTGGGAGAGCTTGTGCTTCCGCCCATTTAGATACATAATCAATGGCAACGAGAATGTAGAGATTATTATGAGATTTTGGAAATGGACCCATAAAGTCAATACCCCAAACGTCAAATACTTCACATACTTGAATAACATTTTGTGGCATTTCATCACGTTGACTTATTTTTCCGGCCCTTTGACATGCATCATAGGATTTACAAAGAAGGTGTGCGTCTTTGAAAATTGTAGGCCAATAGAATCCAGCATCGTAAACTTTTCTTGCTGTGAGTTGAGGCCCATAATGTCCTCCTGTTGGTCCTGTGTGACAATGGTTTAAGATTTGACTAGCTTCATCTCCGAATACACATCGGCGTATTATTCCATCGGGACAACTTTTAAACAAATGTGGATCTTCCCAGAAATAGTGTTTTATATCACTAAAGAATTTCTTTTGTTTTCGGTACGACGATCCTTTTTCAAGGAATCCACATACTAAGTAGTTTGCATAGTCTACAAACCATGGAATTTCACTATAATCTATCTTCAATAGATATTCATCAGGAAAGTTATCTTGTATGGCCGATTTATTTAGAACTTCTAATTCAGGATTTTCAAGACGAGAAAGATGATCAGCGGCGAGATTTTCTGCTCCCTTTTTATCTCGGATTTCAATATCGAACTCTTGTAAGAGTAAGATCCAACTGATTAATCTTGGTTTGGCATCTTGTTTCGAAAATAGGTATCTAAGAGTAGAATGGTTGGTATAGACCACCGTTTTAGCTAGAACGAGATATGATCGAAATTTGTCAAAAGCAAAGACAATAGCAAGGAGTTCTTTTTCAGTAGTTGTGTAATTCGTTTGTGCTCCTTGTAACGTCTTACTAGCGTAATAAATAGGTTGAAATCGTTTTTCAATCCTTTGTCCTAAAACGGCTCCCATTGCAAAATCACTTGCATCGCACATGAGTTCAAACGGTAGATTCCAATTTGGAGTTATCATGATTGGCGCATTAGTGAGTTTTTCTTTAAGAATATTAAAAGATTTGATGCATTCATCTAAAAAGATGAATGGAGCATCCTTTTCATGGAGTTTATTCATAGGAGTGGCAATTTTAGAAAAAATTTTTATGAAACGTCGGTAAAAACCGGCATGCCCTAGAAAACTCCTAACTCCTTTAACATTGGTGGGATGTGAAAGTTTAGCAATTACATCTACTTTAGCTCTATCCACTTCAATTCCTTCCTTTGAAATTTTATGACCAAGAACGATGCCTTCTCTAACCATGAAATGGTATTTCTCCCAATTAAGAACTAGATTTGATTGTTCGCATCTAATAAGCATTCGTTCAAGATTAACTAGACATGATTCAAATGTATCACCGAAGACTGAAAAGTCATCCATGAAAACTTCAATGCATTCTTCTATCATGTCGTGAAAAATCGCCATCATGCACCTTTGAAAGGTTGCAGGGGCGTTGCAAAGTCCAAATGACATGTGTTTGTAAGCAAAAGTACCATAAGGACACGTGAAAGTGGTTTTCTCTTGGTCCTCGGGTGCTATTGGAATTTGAAAGTATCCGGAAAAACCGTCAAGAAAACAATAGTAACTATTCCCGGCTAATCTTTTCAACATTTGATCAATGAAAGGTAAAGGAAAGTGATCTTTTCTTGTGGCGTCATTTAATTTTCTATAATTAATACAAACACGCCATCCTGTTACAGTCCTAGTAGGAATAAGCTCGTTTTTCTCATTTGTGATGACAGTAATGCCACTCTTCTTAGGTACACATTGAACTGGGCTTACCCATGGACTATCAGAGATTGGATAAATTAAACTTGCATCTAGCAGTTTAATAATCTCTTTCTTAACAACATCTTGCATATTAGGATTTAGTCTTCGTTGGCGTTGCACATACGTTTTATGACCTTCTTCCATAAGGATTTTATGTGTGCAATACGAAGGACTTATGCCTTTAATGTCATGAATCTTCCATGCAATAGCTGGTTTATGAGCTTTTAGCACTGAAATGAGTTGAGATTTTTCATTTTCAGTAAGAGAAGACGATATTATTACAGGTAATTCAGATTCACCATGTAAATAAGCATATTCCAAATGGTTTGGAAGTGGCTTTAACTCTAATGTCGGTGGTTCTTCTATCGATGATTTGTATCGATATCTGTCTTCTTCTTTTGTCTTCTTCTTTTAGCATTTGAATTTCTTCGGTTGTTGGTTCATATCCATTAGCCATAAGTGTAGCTAACATTTCAGCTTCATCAATTGGTTCAGTTCCTTCTCCTAAAGAACATTCTCCTGTTCCTTGTAATTCTGGAAATTCTTCTAACAATTCTGCATGTGAATCTATAGTTTGAATATAATAACATGTATCATCTGCAGATTGTGGTTGTTGCATAGCTCTATTAACAGAAAAGGTAACACTCTCGTCCTCTATACTTAGGGTCAGTTTCTTACTAAAAACGTCTATTATTGCTTTAGCCGTGTTTAAAAATGGTCTTCCTAATATGAGGGGAACTCGAGAATTTTCTTCCATGTCCAGAATAACAAAATTTACTGGAAATACTAAAGTACCAACTTTAACTAGAATGTTCTCCATTATCCCTCTAGGATATTTTACTGATCGATCGGCTAGTTGTATGCTTATTCGTGTTGGTTTCAATTCTCCAAGGTCTAGTTTAGCGTATAGTGAATACGGCATTAGATTTATACTAGCACCTAAGTCTGTCAATGCTTCTATTGAACTAAGACTACCCAGAAAACAAGGAATTGTGAAACTTCCTGGATCAGAGAGTTTTTCTGGTATCTTATTCAACAGCACTGCAGAACAATTAGCATTCATAGTAACAGCCGAGAGTTCTTCCATTTTCTTTCTATTTGTGATTAGATCTTTCAAGAATTTAGCATATCTTGGCATTCCTGAAATTACATCAATGAAAGAAAGATTGACATTTATTTATTTAAACATATCCAAGAATTTGGATTGCTCGGCTTCAAGTCTTTCTTTTCTCATTTTACTCGGGTAAGGAAGTGGTGGTTGGTATGGTTTAACATAAGGTTTTGCCAAAACTGTGTCATCTTCATTAACCTTTTCAACTACCGGTTCTTTTTTCTTATCTTGCTCAGATTGTGGTTCTTGTGGAGTAGGAATAAAGTCATCAGAAATTACAGGTATTTCAGGTGGTTTAAGTGTAATACCACTTCTTGTGATAATGGTTTAGCTGTTTCATTCCGGAGGTTAGCATTTGTATCACTCGGTAAACTTCCTGGTTTTCTTTCACCTATTAACCTTGCTAGGTTACTTACTTCTTGTTCCAAATTTTGAATAGAAGCTTGTTGATTTCTAAATGCTTGAACATTTTGTTCATTATTTTGTTTCTGAGATGTGAAAAACTGCGTTTGAGATTCAACTAGCTTTGACATCATGTCTTCAAAATTTGGCTTTTTATCATCGGTTTGTGGTGGTTTGTTTTGAAAAATAGGTCTTTACTGATTGTAAGGATTGTTGGATACTTGTTGATTGCTAGGTCCTTGCTGGTTGTTGTATGGAACATTTCGGTTATAATTTTGGTTTTGATTGTAGATTGGTCTTGGCGGTTGATAATTATTCTGATAATTATTTCCAGGCCTTTGGTTCATGTATGAAACATTCTCTCTTTGTTCCATTGTTTGTTCAATACTGAGACAATCTTTTGTCAAATGTGGTCCTCCACACTGCTCACAACTAATTCGTATTGAGTGAATATCTTTAGTCATATTTTCCATTCGTCTTTCGACAGCATCTATCTTTGCGGAAATGGAATCAAAGTCATGGCTAGAATCGGCTCTAGCTGCTTTAGATGATCTAACAGTATCTTTTTCTTGATGCCACTCATGTGAGTGAGAAGCAGTGTTATCAATAATCTTATAAGCTTCAGTTGCGGTTTTCTTCATAATGGAACCACCAGCTGCTATGTCTATGTCTTTTCGTGTAGTAATATTGCATCCTTGGTAGAATATTTGTAGTATTTGATAAGTGTCTAAACCATGTTGCGGACATCCTCTCAATAACTTTCCAAATCTTGTCCACGCTTCGTATAGAGTTTCATTTGGCTTTTGTGTGAACGTAACAATTTCTCCTTGAAGTCTTACGGCTTTAGATGCCGGAAAGAATTGTTTAAGAAATTTTTCAACTAAAACATCCCATGTATCAATCGCCCCTTCAGGTAATGATTCTAACCAATCTTTGGCTTCTCCCTTTAAAGTCCGGGGAAATAACATGAGATATATCTGTTCATCCTCCACTTCTCTAATTTTAAATAGAGTACAGATCCTATTAAAGGTACGAAGATGTTCGTTTGGATCTTCCTTCGGTGCAACACTAAATTGGCATTGATTTGTTACCATGTGTAGGATTTGTCCTTTGATTTCATAATCTGGCGCATTAATGTCTGGTTGAGTAATTGCGTGACCTTGGCCAGTGCGTTTATCTCTCATTCGGTCTTCCATACTTAGAGGTTCCAGATTTTTCATGATTGAATTTGTTGAATCTGAATCACTAAGGGATTCTAACTTAATGGTTTGTTCCTCGACAATCTCTGTTTGAAAGATTGGTGGTTCCGGAGGAAAGATTAATGGTTCAGGATCTCTGAATTGTCCCTGAATATCCTCCGGATTCTTAATTGTGAGGTTGGGTTCAAAAAATGGATTATCGGAAATTTGAATTGGAGTACTTGGTCGACTAGATGACGATTCTAAAGAAAAATCAACGGCGACAATATTGGCTAGATGTCTTGATCGAGTTACAGGTGGTGAACGTATAAAAGGTGGTGAACGTTTTGCTCGGTGCATTCACTGAATATCCTATTAGTTATAAAAGATAAAAATTATATAAGTTATCAAATTAATAGACTTTTCTGATTTTATCCACATTTCGAATAGCCAATAGATGCAGCAGGTAGCCAGGACCCTTTAAATCGGAAGCCCACAACTCGCCACTAACAAATCCAACTATTACTACGAACCAGAAAATTTTGGATGTCTATCAATTTAACCGCTTAAAATAATTTTTCGTCGAAATTTTAAAGAAATTTAGAAAAGAAATAGAAAATTCTATATCCTAAAAACTAGAGCGTCGAGAAATAAGAAAGAAAAATAGTGCGTCAAAAAACGTCGAAAAATAATAAGAAGGTAGCGCGTCGAAACTTAAAAAGGAACTTAAAATTGATAAACAGCGTCGCAAAATTCTAAAGCACCTAAATCTTAGTCTAAAGAAAAAGCACTTAAGGGATTTTACGGCAATCCTAAGAATCTAAAAATTAAAATAACTACGGCAAATACTAGTCTTAAAACTAATTACGAATGATAATAATACAAATTACGAATAAAAAAATACAAAATACAAAATAAAAATGAACTTAAAGTTATAAAAATACAATTTTTATAAAAATATTATTTTTATATTATATTTTATAAAAGTATTAATTTATATATTAATAAAACTAAATAAAACTTAAAAATACAAATTTAATTAACTAAAACTAATTAATATTTTAATTAAACCCTAATTAATAATAATAATTAATTAAATAACCCTAATTTCGTAATTAATGCTGCAATGTTTGACCTGTCAGAGACCTCCGCGAGTGCTGATATCCTCAGTTCAAAAACTCCGCGAGTGCGAAGGATACAGGTTCAGTTGAAGTGCAGGCCGAAAAATTACAGGTTCAGTTATATATTTTTTTTTTTTACTTTTCTACCTTTTTTGTTTTGTTTTTAATTTTATAGAAAATGTTTTATAATATAACTAAAACTTATATTTTAAATAAAAATCACTTATTAGTATTTTATAACTAAAAATATATTTTTTTAAAGACTTAAAGATATATATTTTTTATGTTTTTATATTTTTGATATTTAAAACTTATGTAAAAAAAATAACTTAAAAACTAAATTTTTTTTTACTAGCGTCTCGCTTCGGCGTTAAGTGTTGTTCCCCGGCAGCGGCGCCAAAAACTTGATGTTAAAGCGAAGGGGTATAAATACTATAATATTTTACTAGGAAATTACTATTAAATACGATACAATTTTACACAAGTTATTTATTTATTTATAGAGTGGATATACCTAAACCTTGCTACAACACTTATAGGCAGTGTACCTAATCGTACAGTATTGTAGTTTTTAGTAAGTCCGGTTCGTCCACAGGGAACTAGCCAAGTTTAACGCTATATTTTTAAAACTAAATTTGTATATAAATATATATATATAAATATAAAAAGTATTATTATTATTATAAAAGGGGATTTTTACCGTTTAATGATCGGTTTGTCGATTTTATGTCTTAAGTCGCAGTTAAAACCTAATGTAAAAAAAATAAACATAACTTAATTTAAAGCATAAACTAAATGACAATAATTAAAGTGCGATAAATTAAAGTGCGATAAAATAAAATGACAGTAAATAAAAGTTGCGATAATTAAAAGTGCAATTAAATAAAATGACAGTAAATAAAAGTGCGATGAAATATGAAATAAAGGAATTATGCTTATTTAAACTTCCGTAATCATGATGTTCGACGTGTTGATTTTAGTTTATTACCATGGGTTAATTGTCCTTTGTCCTGGATTATTCGATATGTCCATACGGATTTGTCCATAATAGTCCATCAGTCATAATCATAAAGTGCGAAAGTCTTCGTCAAATTATTCTTATTCCCGAAGTCAAATATTCCAACTAATTGGGGATTCGAACTGTAACAAGGTCTTATTACTTTGTTTAATGAATACACCAGATTATCGACTGCGTGTAAACCAAGGTTTTTATACTTTGTTAACAATTACACCAATTACCCTTGAATATAATCCACCCCTGTTTTAACTAGTCCATTAACTATTAATCCAGTCCCGTGTCCGGTAAAATGAACAATTATTGGTATTTATAGATATCCAGCCCACCGTACCCGATTAAGCGTAAGTGGTTATTTATAGATACGTCAAATTATAACCTTTATATTAAATTAACGAGATATCGTTAAGTTAATATAAAACCCATTAATAGCCCATAGTCTAATTTCCACAAGTGTCGTTCTTTTATCCAAACCCCAATTATGGTACAAAGCCCAATTACCCAATTTTAATATTTAGCCCAACATCACGATTACTTCGTCATTAAATAAGCATAATAATAACTTAGCTACGAGACATTAATTTAAAAAGGTTGAACATAACTTACAATGATTAATAATAGCGTAGCGTTACACGGACAGAATTTCGACTTACAAACTTAAAACATTCGCTAACATACCCTTATTATTAAATTAAAATTATAAATTATAAATTATAAATTATAAATATATATATATATATATATATATATATATATATATATATATATATATATATATATATATATATATATATATATATATTGAGAGATAGAGTAAGGAAAAGAAAAGGATGTGTTTTTCGTGCAGAATTCGATGGCTTTTATAGGCCCACATTTTACTGTGCAGCTCCGCGAGTGCAGAGCTTTTGTTCTTCTTAACTCCGCGAGTGCGGAGGTCTTAAATACAGCTCACATTATGATCCAAAACGTGGGCAGCTTTTAATTAATATATATAATAATATATATAATTAAATATATATTATATTATATTCTTGTGCACAGTTGACTTGTAATTTTTGGTCCGTTGCGTCGCGCGTTGAGAGTTGACTTTGGTCCCGGTTCCGGATTTTCGAACGTCCTTGCGTATAATTTAATATCTTGTACTTTGCGTTTTGCGGCTCGTACTCTTGTAATTTTTTCCTCATCAATAATTTGAACCTCTTTGATTGTACTTTGTACTTTTTAGCTTTTTGGTCGTTTGCGTCTTCAATTCGTCGAATCTGCCTTTTGTCTTCACCTTTTATTATTTAAACGAATATCACTTGTAAATAGGACAATTGCAACTAAAAGCTTGTCTTTCTTGAGGGATAATGCTATGAAATATATGTTCATTTTTAGCATTATCATGTATAGACAAAATTCATATCTTAGCATATCTGTTACTGTAAACTTTGCCTGACAGCTTCCGAAAGGTCCTCCCGTAATTTGCGGGATCCCTTGTACTATATAGGTATTCTATGTAATTAGAATATCATCCGATATCCAAAAATCATTTCATATCAAAAATTCTTTATCTAACCGTGTAAGATGAATTCCGCATCTAGTTCGAATTCCTCAGATTCTGACAGCTATTCCGATATGGAGTTTCATTCAAGCTCCGAAAGCAGCGTAACATGAATGGATCAACCAATTAGCCATCATCTATTTTGGATGAATTGGAGATGGGTTCGTAGCCTACTTAATCATTGGAGATAAGAATAAGGCGATCCCTTCCATCCACCAAATTTCCCTCATGGCAAAGAACCCGAAGCACTTACCGGCGAACCTGTTCGTAATACCATTTTCTCTCTCATTTCCAGAGTATCTCGTCATGATTATATACTATCTCAAATTCTAGATCTTATTCATCTACTCGTTCGAACCGTCAATCATCCTGGTGTAGTAGAAGAAGTCAACGAGCTTCGCGCTCGAGTAGTGACTTTGGAGAACATGATGCGCAACTTGCAGGCATCACAGGCACCAGCAGCATCACCGGCATCAACAGTACCACCGACAACAACACCAATAGAACCATTTCCACCACCAATAACAAAATCCACATCACATACCTCAACATCACGATCTGTACCTCGAACATCAACATCATACGCATAATAGGTACCAAGGAGTACCAGCAACAACATTAAACAATAAAATTGGTTTACAATAATAATATGTCTTCGAATGCCATCACACGACCATTACATAATGGTTTACAATAATATTACACAACAGTATATGTCTTCGAATGCAGTTTTCAAACAATATTAAACAAGCATGGACTCCAAATCTTGTCCTTAATTTATTATGCAACAGTGGAAGCTCTTAACAATTACCTGAGAATAAACATGCTTAAAACGTCAAAAAAAATGTTGGTGAGTTATAGGTTTAACCTATATATTTATCAATCGTAATAATAGACCATAAGATTTCATATTTTCATTTTTCATAAACATCATCACATACATAGAGATAAAAATCATTCATATGGTGAATACCTGGTAACCGACATTAACAAGATGCATATAAGAATATCCCCATCATTCCGGGACATCCATCGGACATGATATAAAAACTGGAAGTACTAAAGCATCCGGTACTTTGGATGGGGTTTGTTAGGCCCAATAGATCTATCTTTAGGATTCGCGTCAATTAGGGGTGCACTAATTCTCAAAATTAGTGATGTTCCCTAATTCTTAGGCTATCAAGCAAAAAGGGGCATATTCGGCTTCGATCATTCACCCATATAATGTAGTTTTGATTTCTTGTGTCTATTTCATAAAACATTTATAAAACTGCATGTATTCTCATCCCAAAAATATTAAATTTTTAAAAGTGGGACTATAACTCAGTTTCACAGATTTTTACTTCGTCGGGAAGTAAGACTTGGCCACTGGTCGATTCACGAACCTATAACAAATATGTACATATATATCAATGTATGTTCAAAATATATTTACAACATTTTTTATTACGTTTTAATGATTTGAGTTTGTTAAGTCAGCAGTCCTCGTTAGTAACCTACAACTAGTTGTCCATAGTTAGATGTACAGAAATAAAGCAATATATAATATCTCGAATCAATCCACGACCCAGTGTCTACAAGTCTCAGACTCAATCACAACTCAAAGTATATATATTATTTTAGAATCAACATCAACCATGTATAGCTAATTCCAGCATTACAGCATATAGAGTGTCTATGGTTGTTCCGAAATATATATATAGATGGGTCGATATGATATGTCAAAATATTGTATTCGTATCTATGGTATTCCAAGATTACATAATATATGTTAGAATACATGTATAATACAATATAAGTTAGTTAAGTTATGATTTGTATAGATTTGTTACAAATTTCACGTAGCTACAACAAGCAAAATTATTCAATTTTGTTTTACCCATAATTTCTTCGTTTTAAATCCGTTTTGAGTGATTCAAGTTGCTATGGTTTCATAATGAACTGAAATTTATGAAACTAAATAGAAAAAATATAAGTTTATAGTCAGAAATACAGGTTACAAGTCAATATTGTAAGAGGTAGTCATTTCAGTCGAAAGAACGACGTCTTGATGACCATTTTGAAAAACATACTTCCACTTTGAGTTTAACCATGATTTTTGGATATAGTTTCATGTTCATAAGAAAAATCATTTTTCCAGAAGAACAACTTTTAAATCAAAGTTTATCATAGTTTTAAATTAACTAACCCAAAACAGCCCGCGGTGTTACTACAACGGCGTATGTTCGGTTTTACGATATTTTTCGTGTTTCCAGGTTTTAAATCATTAAATTAGCATATCATATAGATATAGAACATGTGTTTAGTTGATTTTAAAAGTCAAGTCATAAGGATTAACTTTATTTGTGAACAAGTTTAGAATTAACTAAACTATGTTCTAATGATTACAAGTTTAAATCTTCGAATATGATAGTTTTATATGTATGAATCGAATGATGTTATGAACATCATTACTACCTAAAATTTAGTAGGTAAACCTACTGAAAGTGACAAAATTTGATCTAGCTTCAAAGAATTATTGGATGGCTCGAAAGTTCTTGAAGTAGAATCATGACACGAAAACAAGTTCAAGTAAGATTTTCACTCGAAATAAGATTGTTATAATTATAGAAATTGAATCAAAGTTTGAATATGAGTATTACCTTGAATTAGAATGATAACCTACTGTAAACAACAGAGATTTCTTGAGGTTGGATGACCACTTTACAAGATTGGAAGTGAGCTAGCAAACTTGGAAATGTTTTTGGTATTTTCTTGAGTAGTTGTTTTGTTTGTTGATCTAGGTTACCTAAATTGAGCTAGATTGAGCTAGATTATGAAGGAAATGATGAAGAACACTTAGAACACTAAAAGAGTAATTGATAGAGAGTAATTTGATGCATAAAAATGGAAATCAAAATGTGTTTGTGGTAGGTGAAATCGGACGTGAGAATGGAATCAATATAGGCTCCATTACTTTGTTGTTTTGTTAGATATTTCATGCTAGTTGCCAAATGATGATTGTAGTGACCCGAACTTTTCCATGTTTATATATATTAATTGAGATTGATGTTTACATGATTAAATGTTTCCAACATGTTAAGCAATCAAACTTGTTAAGACTTGATTAATTGAAATAGGTTTCATATAGACAATTGACCACCCAAGTTGACCGGTGATTCACGAACGTTAAAACTTGTAAAAAAAAACTATATGATGACATATATATGGTTATATATATAGTTAACATGATATTATGATAAGTAAACATACCATTAATTATATTAACAATGAACTACATATGTAAAAACAAGACTACTAACTTAATGATTTTGAAACGAGACATATATGTAACGTTTATCGTTGTAACGACATTTAATGTATATATATCATATTAAGAGATATTCGTACATCATAATATCATGATAATATAATAATTTAAAATCTCTTTTGATATTATAAACATTGGGTTAACAATATTTAACAAGATCGTTAACCTAAAGGTTTCAAAACAACACTTACATGTAACGACTAACGATGACTTAACGACTCAGTTAAAATGTATATACATGTAGTGTTTTAATATGTATTTATACACTTTTGAAAGACTTCAATACACTTATCAAAATACTTCTACTTAACAAAAATGCTTACAATTACATTCTCGTTCAGTTTCATCAACAATTCTACTCGTATGCACCCGTATTCGTACTCGTACAATACACAGCTTTTAGATGTATGTACTATTGGTATATACACTCCAATGATCAGCTCTTAGCAGCCCATGTGAGTCACCTAACACATGTGGGAACCATCATTTGGCAACTAGCATGAAATATCTCATAAGATTACAAAAATATGAGTAATCATTCATGACTTATTTACATGAAAACAAAATTACATATCCTTTATATCTAATCCATACACCAACGACCAAAAACACCTACAAACACTTTCATTCTTCAATTTTCTTCATCTAATTGAACTCTCTCAAGTTCTATCTTCAAGTTCTAAGTGTTCTTCATAAATTCCAAAAGTTCTAGTTTCATAAAATCAAGAATACTTTCAAGTTTGCTAGCTCACTTCCAATCTTGTAAGGTGATCATCCAACCTCAAGAAATCTTTGTTTCTTACAGTAGGTTATCATTCTAATACAAGGTAATAATCATATTCAAACTTTGGTTCAATTTCTATAACTATAACAATCTTATTTCAAGTGATGATCTTACTTGAACTTGTTTTCGTGTCATGATTTTGCTTCAAGAACTTTGAGCCATCCAAGGATCCATTGAAGCTAGATCCATTTTTCTCTTTTCCAGTAGGTTCATCCAAGGAACTTAAGGTAGTAATGATGTTCATAACATCATTCGATTCATACATATAAAGCTATCTTATTCGAAGGTTTAAACTTGTAATCACTAGAACATAGTTTAGTTAATTCTAAACTTTTTCGCAAACAAAAGTTAATCCTTCTAACTTGACTTTTAAAATCAACTAAACACATGTTCTATATCTATATGATATGCTAACTTAATGATTTAAAACCTGGAAACACGAAAAACACCGTAAAACCGGATTTACGCCGTCGTAGTAACACCGCGGGCTGTTTTGGGTTAGTTAATTAAAAACTATGATAAACTTTGATTTAAAAGTTGTTATTCATTTTTATTATGAACATGAAACTATATCCAAAAATTATGGTTAAACTCAAAGTGGAAGTATGTTTTCTAAAATGGTCATCTAGACGTCGTTCTTTCGACTGAAATGACTACCTTTACAAAAACGACTTGTAACTTATTTTTCCGACTAGAAACCTATACTTTTTTGGTTTAGATTCATAAAATAGAGTTCAATATGAAACCATAGCAATTTGAATCACTCAAAACGGATTTAAAATGAAGAAGTTATGGGTAAAACAAGATTGGATAATTTTTCTCATTTTAGCTACGTGAAAATTGGTAACAAATCTATTCCAACCATAACTTAATCAACTTGTATTATATATTATGTAATCTTGAGATACCATAGACACGTATACAATGTTTCGACCTATCATGTCGACACATCTATATATATTTCGGAACAACCATAGACACTCTATATGTGAATGTTGGAGTTAGCTATACAGGGTTGAGGTTGATTCCAAAATATATATAGTTTGAGTTGTGATCAATACTGAGATACGTATACACTGGGTCGTGGATTGATTCAAGATAATATTTATCGATTTATTTCTGTACATCTAACTGTGGACAACTAGTTGTAGGTTACTAACGAGGACAGCTGACTTAATAAACTTAAAACATCAAAATATATTAAAAGTGTTGTAAATATATTTTGAATATACTTTGATATATATGTATATATTGTTATAGGTTCGTGAATCAACCAGTGGCCAAGTCTTACTTCCCGACGAAGTAAAAATCTGTGAAAGTGAGTTATAGTCCCACTTTTAAAATCTAATATTTTTGGGATGAGAATACATGCAGGTTTTATAAATGATTTACAAAATAGACACAAGTACGTGAAACTACATTCTATGGTTGAATTATCGAAATCGAATATGCCCCTTTTTATTAAGTCTGGTAATCTAAGAATTAGGGAACATACACCCTAATTGACGCGAATCCTAAAGATAGATCTATTGGGCCTAACAAACCCCATCCAAAGTACCGGATGCTTTAGTACTTCGAAATTTATATCATATCCGAAGGGTGTCCCGGAATGATGGGGATATTCTTATATATGCATCTTGTTATTGTCGGTTACCAGGTGTTCACCATATGAATGATTTTTATCTCTATGTATGGGATGTGTATTGAAATATGAAATCTTGTGGTCTATTGTTACGATTTGATATATATAGGTTAAACCTATAACTCACCAACATTTTTGTTGACGTTTTAAGCATGTTTATTCTCAGGTGATTATTAAGAGCTTCCGCTGTCGCATACTTAAATAAGGACAAGATTTGGAGTCCATGCTTGTATGATATTATGTAAAAACTGCATTCAAGAAACTTATTTTGTTGTAACATATTTGTATTGTAAACCATTATGTAATGGTCGTGTGTAAACAGGATATTTTAGATTATCATTATTTGATAATCTACATAAAGCTTTTTAAACCTTTATTTATGAAATAAAGGTTATGGTTTGTTTAAAAATGAATGCAGTCTTTGAAAAACGTCTCATATAGAGGTCAAAACCTCGCAACGAAATCAATTAATATGGAACGTTTTTAATCAATAAGAACGGGACATTTCAGTTGGTATCCGAGCGTTGGTCTTAGAGAACCAGAAAATTTGCATTAGTGTGTCTTATCGAGTTTGTTAGGATGCATTAGTGAGTCTGGACTTCGACCGTGTTTTCTTTAAAAATGATTGCTTAACATTTTTGTTGGAAACTATATATTTTTAACATATGAATATTATGTGATATATTAATCTCTTAACGTGTTTGATATTATGTGATAGATGTCTACCTCTAGAACAAGTCCCATTGACTCACCTAATAATAATGAAGAGTCAAATATAAATTGGAATGATTTGTGGACTGATTCACAAGTTCCCGAAGAGGAACCGGAAGAAGAGTCGGAACCGGAAGAAGAATCGGAACCGGAAGAAGAATCGGAACCGGATGAAGAAATAGAACCGGTGGGGGAAATAATAAAACGGTTAAGTAAAAGAAAATCCTCAACCAACCGACCAAAGTTAATTATGGTCAATGGTGTTTCCGCCAAGGAAGCAAAATATTGGGAGGATTACCAATTCTCCGATGAATCGGATTCCGACGAGAATTCCAATGATGTTATAGAAATTACCCCAACTGAATTTAAAAAGGCAAAAGAAAATAATAAGGGAAAGGGCATAAAAATAGAGAAATCTAATTCCAACCCCGATGAACTTTATATGTATCGTCAACCCCCGAAGTCCTTAAGTTGTAACAATGACCCGGGAACCTCTAAACCACCAGGTTTTTCTAAACCAATGTGGACAACGACGGCTCGTATTAGGGGAACATCATATATCCCTAGAAACTTGGCAAAACGAACCAAAACCGAAGAAGAAGAAACGAGCGAGTCGGAATAAGATAGTTGTATTCGTGTGGTGTAATATATGGAATATAGTGTTCTTATGCTTTATGATATATGTAAAAATTGCTTGTATTAATAAGTTTTTTTTTTATGAATCTAACTCTTGTCTATTTTACAGTTTAAAAACACAAAATGGATAGGCAACCCAATATTTTAAGAGACCTACCCGGAGACATGATTGATGAAATCTTGTCTAGAGTCGGCCAGAATTCTTCGGCACAACTATTTAAGGCGAGATCAGTTTGTAAGACATTCGAAGAACGTTCCAAGAATGTCTTGGTTTATAAGAGACTTTCGTTTGAAAGATGGGGGATATCACATTGGGAAACCCATAAGTTACGATGTGTTTACTTTGACGCATATATTGCGGGGAACCCAAATGCTATTTTACGCAACGGGTTAAGAAATTATTTTGACTCAATATATCCGAATATTGGACTTCGTGATTTAGAAAAAGCGGCTAACATGCAACATAAAGAAGCATGTTATGCTTACGGATTAGTAATGTTCGCTTCTCACCAAAGTGAGAACAAGAACATCGGGCTACAACTATTAAACAAAACGTTTCCACAAGTGACGGAGTCGGTAATTGGGGTAAGAAATGAGGTTTTTAGATTATTACGGGACTGTTGGACATTACGTAACCCTCGTCCCTTTGATGACGTTACAACACGCTGTCTTATCAACGGCCATAACGGTTATGTTGCACAAGACCAAGGATGGGAAGTAGTCCTAGTAAAACCAGAATGCATGACTTGTTTCTGGACGTATGAATTACGTGTCTTTATTGCCTTTGCTGAACGACTTGTATACTAGCTAGAATTGTCTTCACAACTATCTTGTATCAAAGTTATTGTGTGCTATATTTCATGCTTTATGTAAAATAAGCGGTATTGTAAGTTTGTAAAATATTGTATAAAAGTTTGAACGCGAAATATTATTATAATCAGTTTTTCATATAGAATTGTAGTAGTTGAATTGTATATTAGCTACTAAGTATGAACTTAACGGGTAGGTACTACCCGAATTTAAACTTATAAAACGCTAATATGAAGAAAAAGCTTTTATAAATGAGTTCATATTATGCTACGAAATACTATTAACTACTCTTAATATTCTGTATGATTAACTTGTTCCATTTAACTATTTTGAAGGAAATGGCACCGACTACTCGACACACCGTGAATATGAATGAAGAGGAATTCCGTACTTTTCTAGCTTCAAACATAGCCGCAGTACAGGCTGCGCTACATACCAACAATAACCTTGGATCTAGCAGTACAGGAAATCGTGTAGGATGCACCTACAAAGAATTCACTGCCTGCAAACCTTTGGAATTTGATGGAACCGAAGGACCGATCGGATTGAAACGGTGGACCGAGAAGGTTGAATCGGTGTTTGCCATAAGTAAGTGTACTGAAGAGGACAAAGTAAAGTACGCTACGCATACCTTCACAGGTTCTGCGTTAACATGGTGGAATACCTATCTAGAGCAAGTGGGACAAGATGATGCGTACGCACTACCGTGGTCAGCATTCAAGCACTTGATGAACGAGAAGTACCGTCCCAGAACCGAGGTTAATAAGCTCAAGACAGAACTTAGAGGGTTACGAACCCAAGGATTTGACATTACCACGTACGAAAGACGATTCACAGAATTGTGCCTATTGTGTCCGGGAGCATTCGAAGATGAGGAAGAGAAGATCGACGCGTTTGTGAAAGGATTACCGGAAAGAATCCAAGAAGATATAAGTTCACACGAGCCCGCCTCCATACAACAGGCATGTAGAATGGCTCACAAACTAGTGAACCAGATTGAAGAAAGAATTAAAGAACAGACTGCTGAAGAGGCCAATGTGAAGCAAGTCAAAAGAAAGTGGGAGGAAAACGGTGATAAGAATCACCAATACAACAACAACAGCAATTACAACAATAATCGCAACAATTATCCCAACAATCGCAACATCAATCGCAACTACAACAAACGGCCCAACAACAACAACAACAACAACAACAACAGCAACTACAACAATCATCCCAACAACAATAATAACCGCAACAACAACAACAATCAGAAGCAACTATGCCAAAGGTGTGAAAAGAATCACTCGGGGTTCTGCACCAAATTTTGCAACAAGTGTAAAAGAAATGGTCATAGCGCGGCGAAGTGTGAGGTCTACGGACCAGGGGTTAATAGAACGAAAGGAACAAATGGTGTCGGAACGAGTAATGGCGGAGCAAGTAGTGTCGGAGCAAGTTATGCCAATGTAGTTTGTTATAAATGTGGAAAACCAGGCCACATTATTAGAAATTGCCCGAACCAGGAGAACACGAATGGACAAGGCCGTGGAAGAGTTTTCAATATTAATGCGGTAGAGGCACAGGAAGACCCGGAGCTTGTTACGGGTACGTTTCTTATTGACAATAAATCTGCTTACGTTTTATTTGATTCGGGTGCGGATAGAAGCTATATGAGTAGAGATTTTTGTGCTAAATTAAGTTGTCCATTGACGCCTTTGGATAGTAAATTTTTACTCGAATTAGCAAATGGTAAATTAATTTCAGCAGATAATATATGTCGGAATCGAGAAATTAAACTGGTTAGTGAAACATTTAAGATTGATTTGATACCAGTAGAGTTAGGGAGTTTTGATGTGATAATCGGTATGGACTGGTTGAAAGAAGTGAAAGCGGAGATCGTTTGTTACAAAAATGCAATTCGCATTATACGAGAAAAAGGAAAACCCTTAATGGTGTACGGAGAAAAGGGCAACACGAAGCTACATCTTATTAGTAATTTGAAGGCACAAAAACTAATAAGAAAAGGTTGCTATGCTGTTCTAGCACACGTCGAGAAAGTACAAACTGAAGAAAAGAGCATCAATGATGTTCCCATTGCAAAAGAATTTCCCGATGTATTTCCGAAAGAATTACCGGGATTACCCCCACATCGATCCGTTGAATTTCAAATAGATCTTGTACCAGGAGCTGCACCAATAGCTCGTGCTCCTTACAGACTCGCACCCAGCGAGATGAAAGAACTGCAAAGCCAATTACAAGAACTTTTAGAGCGTGGTTTCATTCGACCAAGCACATCACCGTGGGGAGCTCCTGTTTTGTTTGTCAAGAAGAAAGATGGTACATTCAGGTTGTGTATCGACTACCGAGAGTTGAACAAACTTACCATCAAGAACCGCTACCCACTACCGAGAATCGACGACTTATTTGATCAACTACAAGGCTCGTCTGTTTATTCAAAGATTGACTTACGTTCCGGGTATCATCAAATGCGGGTGAAAGAAGATGATATTCCAAAGACTGCTTTCAGAACACGTTACGGTCATTACGAGTTTATGGTCATGCTGTTTGGTTTAACTAATGCACCAGCTGTGTTCATGGACCTTATGAACCGAGTGTGTGGACCATACCTTGACAAGTTTGTCATTGTTTTCATTGATGACATACTTATTTACTCAAAGAATGACCAAGAACACGGTGAACATTTGAGAAAGGTGTTAGAAGTATTGAGGAAGGAAGAATTGTACGCTAAGTTTTCAAAGTGAGCATTTTGGTTGGAAGAAGTTCAATTCCTCGGTCACATAGTGAACAAAGAAGGTATTAAGGTGGATCCGGCAAAGATAGAAACTGTTGAAAAGTGGGAAACCCCGAAAACTCCGAAACACATACGCCAGTTTTTAGGACTAGCTGGTTACTACAGAAGGTTCATCCAAGACTTTTCCAGAATAGCAAAACCCTTGACTGCATTAACGCATAAAGGGAAGAAATTTGAATGGAATGATGAACAAGAGAAAGCGTTTCAGTTATTGAAGAAAAAGCTAACTACGGCACCTATATTGTCATTGCCTGAAGGGAATGATGATTTTGTGATTTATTGTGATGCATCAAAGCAAGGTCTCGGTTGTGTATTAATGCAACGAACGAAGGTGATTGCTTATGCGTCTAGACAATTGAAGATTCACGAACAAAATTATACGACGCATGATTTGGAATTAGGCGCGGTTGTTTTTGCATTAAAGACTTGGAGGCACTACTTATATGGGGTCAAAAGTATTATATATACCGACCACAAAAGTCTTCAACACATATTTAATCAGAAACAACTGAATATGAGGCAGCGTAGGTGGATTGAATTATTGAATGATTACGATTTTGAGATTCGTTACCACCCGGGGAAGGCAAATGTGGTAGCCGATGCCTTGAGCAGGAAGGATAGAGAACCCATTCGAGTAAAATCTATGAATATAATGATTCATAATAACATTACTACTCAAATAAAGGAGGCGCAACAAGGAGTTTTAAAAGAGGGAAATTTAAAGGATGAAATACCCAAAGGATCGGAGAAGCATCTTAATATTCGGGAAGACGGAACCCGGTATAGGGCTGAAAGGATTTGGGTACCAAAATTTGGAGATATGAGAGAAATGGTACTTAGAGAAGCTCATAAAACCAGATACTCAATACATCCTGGAACGGGGAAGATGTACAAGGATCTCAAGAAACATTTTTGGTGGCCGGGTATGAAAGCCGATGTTGCTAAATACGTAGGAGAATGTTTGACGTGTTCTAAGGTTAAAGCTGAGCATCAGAAACCATCAGGTCTACTTCAACAACCCGAAATCCCGGAATGGAAATGGGAAAACATTACCATGGATTTCATCACTAAATTGCCAAGGACTGCAAGTGGTTTTGATACTATTTGGGTAATAGTTGATCGTCTCACCAAATCAGCACACTTCCTACCAATAAGAGAAGATGACAAGATGGAGAAGTTAGCACGACTGTATTTGAAGGAAGTCGTCTCCAGACATGGAATACCAATCTCTATTATCTCTGATAGGGATGGCAGATTTATTTCAAGATTCTGGCAGACATTACAGCAAGCATTAGGAACTCGTCTAGACATGAGTACTGCCTATCATCCACAAACTGATGGGCAGAGCGAAAGGACGATACAAACGCTTGAAGACATGCTACGAGCATGTGTTATTGATTTCGGAAACAGTTGGGATCGACACCTACCGTTAGCAGAATTTTCCTACAACAACAGCTACCATTCAAGCATTGAGATGGCGCCGTTTGAAGCACTTTATGGTAGAAAGTGCAGGTCTTCGATTTGTTGGAGTGAGGTGGGGGATAGACAGATTACGGGTCCGGAGATTATACAAGAAACTACCGAGAAGATCATCCAAATTCAACAACGGTTGAAAACCGCCCAAAGTCGACAAAAGAGCTACGCTGACATTAAAAGAAAAGATATAGAATTTGAAATTGGAGAGATGTTCATGCTTAAAGTTTCACCTTGGAAAGGCGTTGTTCGATTTGGTAAACGAGGGAAATTAAATCCAAGGTATATTGGACCATTCAAGATTATTGATCGTGTCGGACCAGTAGCTTACCGACTTGAGTTACCTCAACAACTCGCGGCTGTACATAACACTTTCCACGTCTCGAATTTGAAGAAATGTTTTGCTAAAGAAGATCTCACTATTCCGTTAGATGAAATCCAAATCAACGAAAAACTCCAATTCATCGAAGAACCCGTCGAAATAATGGATCGCGAGGTTAAAAGACTTAAGCAAAATAAGATACCAATTGTTAAGGTTCGATGGAATGCTCGTAGAGGACCCGAGTTCACCTGGGAGCGTGAAGATCAGATGAAGAAGAAATACCCGCATCTATTTCCAGAAGATTCGTCAACACCTTCAACAGCTTAAAATTTCGGGACGAAATTTATTTAACGGGTAGGTACTGTAGTGACCCGAACTTTTCCATGTTTATATATATTAATTGAGATTGATGTTTACATGATTAAATGTTTCCAACATGTTAAGCAATCAAACTTGTTAAGACTTGATTAATTGAAATAGGTTTCATATAGACAATTGACCACCCAAGTTGACCGGTGATTCACGAACGTTAAAACTTGTAAAAAAAAACTATATGATGACATATATATGGTTATATATATAGTTAACATGATATTATGATAAGTAAACATACCATTAATTATATTAACAATGAACTACATATGTAAAAACAAGACTACTAACTTAATGATTTTGAAACGAGACATATATGTAACGTTTATCGTTGTAACGACATTTAATGTATATATATCATATTAAGAGATATTCGTACATCATAATATCATGATAATATAATAATTTAAAATCTCTTTTGATATTATAAACATTGGGTTAACAACATTTAACAAGATCGTTAACCTAAAGGTTTCAAAACAACACTTACATGTAACGACTAACGATGACTTAACGACTCAGTTAAAATGTATATACATGTAGTGTTTTAATATGTATTTATACACTTTTGAAAGACTTCAATACACTTATCAAAATACTTCTACTTAACAAAAATGCTTACAATTACATTCTCGTTCAATTTCATCAACAATTCTACTCGTATGCACCCGTATTCGTACTCGTACAATACACAGCTTTTAGATGTATGTACTATTGGTATATACACTCCAATGATCAGCTCTTAGCAGCCCATGTGAGTCACCTAACACATGTGGGAACCATCATTTGGCAACTAGCATGAAATATCTCATAAGATTACAAAAATATGAGTAATCATTCATGACTTATTTACATGAAAACAAAATTACATATCCTTTATATCTAATCCATACACCAACGACCAAAAACACCTACAAACACTTTCATTCTTCAATTTTCTTCATCTAATTGAACTCTCTCAAGTTCTATCTTCAAGTTCTAAGTGTTCTTCATAAATTCCAAAAGTTCTAGTTTCATAAAATCAAGAATACTTTCAAGTTTGCTAGCTCACTTCCAATCTTGTAAGGTGATCATCCAACCTCAAGAAATCTTTGTTTCTTACAGTAGGTTATCATTCTAATACAAGGTAATAATCATATTCAAACTTTGGTTCAATTTCTATAACTATAACAATCTTATTTCAAGTGATGATCTTACTTGAACTTGTTTTCGTGTCATGATTTTGCTTCAAGAACTTTGAGCCATCCAAGGATCCATTGAAGCTAGATCCATTTTTCTCTTTTCCAGTAGGTTCATCCAAGGAACTTAAGGTAGTAATGATGTTCATAACATCATTCGATTCATACATATAAAGCTATCTTATTCGAAGGTTTAAACTTGTAATCACTAGAACATAGTTTAGTTAATTCTAAACTTGTTCGCAAACAAAAGTTAATCCTTCTAACTTGACTTTTAAAATCAACTAAACACATGTTCTATATCTATATGATATGCTAACTTAATGATTTAAAACCTGGAAACACGAAAAACACCGTAAAACCGGATTTACGCCGTCGTAGTAACACCGCGGGCTGTTTTGGGTTAGTTAATTAAAAACTATGATAAACTTTGATTTAAAAGTTGTTATTCATTTTTATTATGAACATGAAACTATATCCAAAAATTATGGTTAAACTCAAAGTGGAAGTATGTTTTCTAAAATGGTCATCTAGACGTCGTTCTTTCGACTGAAATGACTACCTTTACAAAAACGACTTGTAACTTATTTTTCCGACTAGAAACCTATACTTTTTTGGTTTAGATTCATAAAATAGAGTTCAATATGAAACCATATCAATTTGAATCACTCAAAACGGATTTAAAATGAAGAAGTTATGGGTAAAACAAGATTGGATAATTTTTCTCATTTTAGCTACGTGAAAATTGGTAACAAATCTATTCCAACCATAACTTAATCAACTTGTATTATATATTATGTAATCTTGAGATACCATAGACACGTATACAATGTTTCGACCTATCATGTCGACACATCTATATATATTTCGGAACAACCATAGACACTCTATATGTGAATGTTGGAGTTAGCTATACAGGGTTGAGGTTGATTCCAAAATATATATAGTTTGAGTTGTGATCAATACTGAGATACGTATACACTGGGTCGTGGATTGATTCAAGATAATATTTATCGATTTATTTCTGTACATCTAACTGTGGACAACTAGTTGTAGGTTACTAACGAGGACAGCTGACTTAATAAACTTAAAACATCAAAATATATTAAAAGTGTTGTAAATATATTTTGAATATACTTTGATATATATGTATATATTGTTATAGGTTCGTGAATCAACCAGTGGCCAAGTCTTACTTCCCGACGAAGTAAAAATCTGTGAAAGTGAGTTATAGTCCCACTTTTAAAATCTAATATTTTTGGGATGAGAATACATGCAGGTTTTATAAATGATTTACAAAATAGACACAAGTACGTGAAACTACATTCTATGGTTGAATTATCGAAATCGAATATGCCCCTTTTTATTAAGTCTGGTAATCTAAGAATTAGGGAACAGACACCCTAATTGACGCGAATCCTAAAGATAGATCTATTGGGCCTAACAAACCCCATCCAAAGTACCGGATGCTTTAGTACTTCGAAATTTATATCATATCCGAAGGGTGTCCCGGAATGATGGGGATATTCTTATATATGCATCTTGTTATTGTCGGTTACCAGGTGTTCACCATATGAATGATTTTTATCTCTATGTATGGGATGTGTATTGAAATATGAAATCTTGTGGTCTATTGTTACGATTTGATATATATAGGTTAAACCTATAACTCACCAACATTTTTGTTGACGTTTTAAGCATGTTTATTCTCAGGTGATTATTAAGAGCTTCCGCTGTCGCATACTTAAATAAGGACAAGATTTGGAGTCCATGCTTGTATGATATTATGTAAAAACTGCATTCAAGAAACTTATTTTGTTGTAACATATTTGTATTGTAAACCATTATGTAATGGTCGTGTGTAAACAGGATATTTTAGATTATCATTATTTGATAATCTACATAAAGCTTTTTAAACCTTTATTTATGAAATAAAGGTTATGGTTTGTTTAAAAATGAATGCAGTCTTTGAAAAACGTCTCATATAGAGGTCAAAACCTCGCAACGAAATCAATTAATATGGAACGTTTTTAATCAATAAGAACGGGACATTTCAATGATTCCCACATGTATTAGGTGACTCGCAAGGGCTGCTAAGAGCTGAATTATTATGTGTATATACCAATAGTATATACGTCTAGGAGCTGGGTATTATACGAGTACGAATACGGGTTCATACGAGTAGAATTGTTGATGAAAATGAATGAGGATGTAATTGTAAGCATTTTTGTTAAGTAGAAGTACTTTCATAAGTGTCTTGAAGTCTTTCAAAAGTGTATGAATACATATTAAAGCACTACATGTATATACATTTTAACTGAGTCGTTAAGTCATCGTTAGTCGTTATGTGTAAGTGTTGTTTTGAAACCTTTAAGTTAACGATCTTGTTAAATGTTGTTAACCCATTGTTTATTATATCAAATGAGATGTTAAATTATTACATTACCATGATAATATGATGTATTAATATATCTTAATATCATATATATATATATACATTTAAATGTCGTTACAACGATAATCGTTACATATATGTCTCGTTTCGAAACCCTTAAGTTAGTAGTCTTGTTTTTACATATGTAGTTCATTGTTAATACACTTAATGATATGTTTACTTATCATTTATCATATTTAAACATAGTGTAACAATATCTTAATATAATTCATATGTATTTAGTAAGACGTTGTTATAACGATAATCGTTATATATATCGTTTCGAGTTTCTTAATTCAATAAACTCATTTTTATGTATATAACTGATAATGCTAAAAACGAACATATATTTCATAGCATTATTCCTTAAGAAATACAAGCTTTTAGTTGCAATTGTTCTATTTACAAGTGATATTCATTTAAATAATAAAAGGTGAAGACAAAAGACAGATTCGACGAATTGAAGACGCAAACGACCAAAAAGCTCAAAAGTACAAAATACAATCAAAGAGGTTCCAATTATTGATAAGAAACGTCTCGAAATTACAAGAGTACAAGATTCAAAACGCAAAGTACAAGATATTAAATTGTACGCAAGGACGTTTGAAAATCCGGAACCGGGACCAGAGTCAACTCTCAACGCTCGATGCAACGGACTAAAAATTACAAGTCAACTATGCACATAAATATAATATAATATTTAAATAATTCTTATAATTATTTAATATATTATATTTATTTATAAAACCGTCGGTAAACAAAGAGCCAAACTCGTGTGAGCTGTAAAAGCAAACTCCGCGACTCGCGGAGTTTGAAGGCAAAAATGCTGCGAGTCGCGGAGCCCCAAGTTTTGAAACTCCCTATAAAGCCAACCGAATTCTGATCATTTTAATCATCTTTTTTTCCTTCTTCTCTCAATATATACGTAATATATATTTATAATTTATATTTTAATTTTAATTATAATTCTAATAATAAGGGTATGTTAGCGAATGTTGTAAGGGTGTAAGTCGAAATTCTGTCCGTGTAACGCTACGCTATTTTTAATCATTGTAAGTTATGTTCAACCTTTTTATATTAATGTCTCGTAGCTAAGTTATTATTATGCTTATTTAATCCGAAGTAATCATGATGTTGGGCTAATTACTAAAATTTGGGTAATTGGGCTTTGTACCATAATTGGGGTTTGGACAAAAGAACGACACTTGTGGAAATTAGACTATGGGCTATTAATGGGTTTTATATTAACTAAACAATACCTTGTTAATTTAATATACAAACTTATAATTCGACGTATTTATATATAACCACATACGCTTGACTGGGTACGGTGGGCGGGATATCTATAAATACCAATAATTATTCATTTTACCGGATACGGAACTGGATTAATAGTTAATAGACTTGTTGAAACAGGGGTGAATTACATTCAAGGGTAATTGGTGTAATTGTTAACAAAGTAGTAAAACCTTGGTTTACACGCAGTCGATAACCTGGTGTATTCATTAAACAAAGTATTAAAACCTTGTTACAATTCGAATCCCCAATTAGTTGGAATATTTGACTTCGGGAATAAAAATAATTTGACGAAGGCTTTCGCTCTTTATATTTATGACTGATGGACTATTATGGACAAATCCGTATGGACATATTAAATAATCCAGGACAAAGGACAATTAACCCATGGGCATAAAACTAAAATCAACACGTCAAACATCATGATTACGGAAGTTTAAATAAGCATAATTATTTTATTTCATATTTAATTTCCTTTATTTTATATTTAATTGCACTTCTAATTATCGCATTTTTATTGTTATTTTATTTAATTGCACTTTTAATTATCGTACTTTTTAATTATCGCAAGTTTATTTTATCGCACTTTTATTATTCGCAATTTCATTATCGTTATTTACTTTACGCTTTAAATTAAGTCTTGTATTTATTATTTTACATTTGGTTTTAATTACGACTAAAGTTTTAAAATCGACAAACTGGTCATTAAACGGTAAAAACCCCCCCTTTATAATAATAATATTACTTATATATATATTTGTATTTTTATAAAAGTAAACTAATATAGCGTTAAGCTTTGTTTAAAAAGATTCCCTGTGGAACGAACCGGACTTACTAAAAACTACACTACTGTACGATTAGGTACACTGCCTATAAGTGTTGTAGCAAGGTTTAAGTATATCCATTCTCTAAATAAATAAATATCTTGTGTAAAATTGTATCGTATTTAATAGTATTTCCTGTAAAAATATAAGCTATTTCGTATACCCCGCTGCAAACATCAATAACTCATTGTTAATATACATAGTGAGATACTTACTTATCATAATCTCATGTTAACCATATATATGTCTATATATATAACATCAAGTAGTTTTTACAAATTTGTAACGTTCGTGAATCGCCGGTCAATTAGGGTGGTCAATTGTCTATATGAAACCTATTTCAATTAATCAAGTCTCAACAAGTTTGATTGCTTAACATGTTGAAAATATTTAATCATGTAAATATCAATTTCATTATATATATATATATATATATATATATATATATATATATATATATATATATATATATATATATATATATATATATATATATATAAATATGGAAAAGTTTGGGTCACTACAGTACCTACCCGTTAAATAAATTTCGTCCCGAAATTTTAAGCTGTTGAAGGTGTTGACGAATCTTCTGGAAATAGGTGTGGGTATTTCTTCTTCATCTGATCTTCACGCTCCCAGGTGAACTCGGGTCCTCTACGAGCATTCCATTGAACCTTAACAATTGGTATCTTGTTTTGCTTAAGTTTTTTAACCTCACGATCCATTATTTCGACGGGTTCTTCGATGAATTGAAGTTTTTCGTTGATTTGGATTTCGTCTAATGGAATAGTGAGATCTTCTTTAGAAAAATATTTCTTCAAATTCGAGACGTGGAAGGTGTTATGTACAGCAGCGAGTTGTTGAGGTAACTCAAGTCAGTAAGCTACTGGTCCGACACGATCAATAATCTTGAATGGTCCAATGTACCTTGGATTTAATTTCCCTCGTTTACCAAATCGAACAACACCTTTCCAAGGTGATACCTTAAGCATGACCATCTCTCCAATTTCAAATTCTATATCTTTTCTCTTAATGTCCGCATAGCTTTTTTGTCTACTTTGGGCGGTTTTCAACCGTTGTTGAATTTGAATGATTTTCTCAGTAGTTTCTTGGATTATCTCCGGACCCGTAATTTGTCTATCTCCGACTTCACTCCAATAAATCGGAGACCTGCACTTTCTACCATAAAGTGCTTCAAACGGCGCCATCTCAATACTTGAATGGTAACTGTTGTTGTAGGAAAATTCTGCTAACGGTAGATGTCGATCCCAACTGTTTCAAAAATCAATAACACATGCTCGTAGCATGTCTTCAAGCGTCTGTATCGTCCTTTTGCTCTGCCCATCAGTTTGTGGATGATAGGCAGTACTCACGTCTAAACGAGTTCCCAATGCTTGTTGTAATGTCTGCCAAAACCTTGAAACAAATCTGCCATCCCTATCAGAGATAATAGAGATTAGTATTCCATGTCTGGAGATAACTTCCTTCAAATATAATCACGCCAACTTCTCCATTTTATCATCTTCTCTCATTAGCAGAGAGTGTGCTAATTTGGTGAGACGATCGACTATTACCCAAATAGTATCATAACCACTTGCAGTCCTTGGCAATTTGGCGCCGCAGCCGGGGATTCTCTTAAACGCCGGAAGCGCAACGCTAATAAAAAAAAAGATTTTTAGTTTACTTTTATTAAATTTCGTTTTTATAAAAATACGTTTTAAATATTCGAAAATATAAAAAGAAAAACAAAAATTTATATATTTTTAAGAGTTTGTTAAAAGTTTTATAAGTTTCTTTATTTTTATTTTAGTTTATAAAAATATAAGTTTTATTTAAATATCTTTTATTTATATAAAAACAGAAAATTAAAAAAAAACCGTCAAATTTAAAACTGTTGCAGAGTTGAATTCTGGATCCCCGCGAGTCGCGGGGTTTGCTGCATCGAATACCGCGACTCGCGGAGATAACCTGACACGCTGACAGAAACCCTAACTGCAATTAATTACGGGGTAATTAATTATTATTATTATTATTTAACCCTAATTATTATTATTATTATAATTAGTTTTATTTTAAGTTTTACTTTTTATTTATTTTAGTTTTTATTAATATTTTGTTTAATTAGTTTAATTAAATTGTAAAATTAATAGTTTTAATAAATAAATAATATAAAAATAATATTTTTATAAAAAATTGTACTTTTTACAACTTTTTGTATATTTTTATATTTTATCCCTTTTTAGTTGTTTTAGCGTAATATTTATATTTTTAGCTCATATTTAGTTTTAAACTTAGTTTTTGCCATAGTTATTTTTACTTCTAGATTTTTAGGCTTTGCCGTAGAATTCCTTAAGTGCTTTTTCTTTAGACTAAGATTTAAGTGCTTTAGAATTTTGCGACGCAGTTTTTAGATTTTAGTACCTTTTTAAGTTATTTCCATTTGGGATTTAGTTTTTCCTTTAAGCTTTAATATTTTTAGACGACTTTTTCCTATGTATCAATTATCATTCCAATTAGTAATCTCAATTTGCGATTATAATTTTAAGTTAGTTGTAGTAATAAGGTTAGGTTAATCAATTGTTTTTAAGTTTTATAAGTTTCTTTTATTTTTCCGTCACCTTTTATTTTTCAACCATTTTTCTTTTTCGACCTTTTTCGACACGCTCTTTTTCTTTCTTATTTCTCGCTATTCTAGTTTTAGGACATAGATTTTTATTCTACTTCTTATCTAAATTTCTTAAAATTACGAAAATTTATTTTAAGTGGTTAAGTTGATAGACATCAAAATTTTCTGGTTCGTAGTAATAGTTGGATTTTTACGTGGACCGGGTTATTGGAGCCAAACAGTCCTCAATTATATTGAGACCAAACGAATCCTGCCCCTCTGCTGCATCTTTTGGCTATTCGAAACGTGGGCAAAATCAGAAAAGTCTATTGATTGGATAACTTATTATAATTTTTCTTTCCTTTTAAAAACTAATAGGATATTCAGTGAATGCACCGAGCAAGACGTTCACCACCTTTTGTACGTTCACCACCTGTAACTAGATCAAGACATTTAGCAAATATTACTGCCGTTGATTTTTCTTTAGAATCGTCATCCAGTCGACCAAGTACTTCAGTTCAAATTTTCGATAATCCATTTTTTGAACCCGACCTCACAATTGAGAATTCGGAGAATATTCAGGAACGATTCGTAGATCCTGAACCATTAAACTTTCCTCCGGAACCACCAATCATTCAAACAGAGATTGTTGAGGAACGAACCATTAAATTAGAATCCTCTAGTGATTCCGATTCAACAAATTCAATTATGGAGAATCTGGAACCTTTAAGTATGGAAGACCGAATGAGAGCTAAACGCACTGGCCAAGGTCAAGCAATTACTCATCCAGACATTAATGCGCCAGATTATGAAATAAAAGGACAAATTCTACACATGGTGACTAATCAATGCCAATTTAGTGGTGCGCCGAAGGAAGATCCAAATGAACATCTACGTACCTTTAATAGGATCTGCACACTATTTAAAATCCGAGAAGTGGAGGATGAACAGATATATCTCATGTTATTTCCCTGGACTTTAAAGGGAGAAGCCAAAGATTGGTTGGAATCGTTACCTGAAGGGGCGATCGATACATGGGACGTTTTAGTTGAAAAATTTCTTAAACAATTCTTTCCTGCATCTAAAGCCGTAAGACTTCAAGCAGAAATTGTTACGTTCACACAGAAACCAAATGAAACTCTATATGAGGCATGGAGAAGATATGGAAAGTTGTTAAGAGGATGTCCGCAACATGGTTTAGACACCTGTCAAATAGTACAAATATTCTACCAAGGATGCGACATCACTACAAGGAAAGACATAGATATAGCAGCTGGTGGTTCTATTATGAAGAAAACCGAAACTGATGCTTACAAAATTATTGATAATACTGCTTCCCACTCACATGAGTGGCACCAAGAAAAAGATATCGTTAGATCATCTAAAGCAGCTAGAGCCGATTCTAGCCATGACTTAGATTCCATTTCCACAAAGATAGATGCTGTGGAGAGATGAATGGAAAAGATGACTAAAGATATTCACTCAATACGAATTAGTTGTGAGCAGTGTGGAGGACCACATTTGACAAAAGATTGTCTCAGTATTGAATTAACAATGGAACAAAGAGAGAATATTTCATACATAAACCAAAGGCCTGGAAATAATTATCAGAATAATTATCAACCGCCAAGACCAATTTACAATCAAAACCAGAATTATAACAGAAATATTCCATACAACAACCAACAAGGTCCTAGCAATCAACAAGTATCCAATAATACTTACAATCAGCAAAGACCTAATTTTCAAAACAAACCACCACAACAAACCGATGATAAAAAGCCGAATCTAGAAGATATGATGACGAAGCTAGTTGAAACTCAAACGCAGTTTTTCACATCTCAAAAACAAACCAATGAACAAAATGCTCAAGCATTTAGAAATCAACAAGCTTCTATTCAAAATCTGGAATAAGAAGTAAGTAACCTAGCAAGGTTAATAGGTGAAAGAAAACCGGGAAGCCTACCTAGTGATACAAATGCTAACCCCCGGAATGAAACAGCTAAAGCTATTACCACAAGAAGTGGTACAACACTTAAACCACCTGAAATACCTGTAACTTCTGATGAAGCTATTCCTACTCCACAAGAACCACAACCTGATCAAGATAAGGAAAAAGAACCGGTAGTTGAAAAGGTTAATGAAGATAACACAGTTAAGGATAAACCTTATGTTAAACCATACCAACCACCACTTCCTTACCCGAGTAAAATGAAGAAAGAGAAACTTGAAGCCTAGCAATCCAAATTCTTGGATATGTTTAAACAGATAAATGTAAATCTTCCTTTCATTGATGTGATTTCAGGAATGCCTAGATATGCTAAATTCTTGAAAGATCTAATCTCAAATAGAAAGAAAATGGAAGAACTCTCGGCTGTTACTATGAATGCTAATTGTTCAGCAGTGCTGTTGAATAAGATACCAGAAAAACTATCTGATCCAGGAAGTTTCACAATTCCATGTTTTCTGGGTAGTCTTAGTTCAATAGAAGCATTAGCAGACTTAGGTGCTAGTATAAATTTAATGCCGTATTCACTATACGCTAAACTAGACCTTGGAGAATTGAAACCAACTAGAATAAGTATACAACTAGCCGATAGATCAATAAAATATCCTAGAGGGATAATGGAGAACATGCTAGTTAAAGTTGGTACTCTAGTATTTCCAGTAGATTTTGTTGTTTTGGACATGGAAGAAGATTCTCAAGTTCCTCTCATATTAGGAAGACCATTCTTAAACACGGCTAAAGCAATGATAGACGTGTTCGGTAAGAAATTGACCCTAAGTATAGAGGACGAGAGTGTTACCTTTTCAGTTGATAGAGCAATGCAACAACCGCCATCTGCAGATGATACATGTTATTATATTCAAACTATAGATGCACATGCAGAATTATTAGAAGAATTTCCAGAATTACAAGGAACAGGAGAATGTTCTTTAGGAGAAGGTAATGAACCAATTGATGAAGCTGAAATGTTAGCTACACTTATAGCTAATGGATATGAACCAACAACAGAAGAAATTCAAATGCTAAAAGAAGAAGACAGATATCGATACAAATCATCGATAGAAGAACCTCCGAAATTAGAGTTAAAGCCACTTCCAAACCATTTGGAATACGCTTATTTACATGGTGAATCTGAATTACCTGTAATAATATCGTCTTCTTTTACTGAAAATGAGAAATCACAACTCATTTCTGTGTTGAAAGCTCATAAACCAGCCATTGCATGGAAGATTCATGATATTAAAGGAATAAGTCCTTCGTATTGCACACATAAAATCCTTATGGAAGAAGGTCATAAAACGTATGTGCAACGCCAACGAAGACTAAATCCTAATATGCAAGATGTAGTTAAGAAAGAGATTATTAAACTGCTAGACGCAGGTCTAATTTATCCAATCTCTGATAGTCCATGGGTAAGCCCAGTTCAATGCGTGCCTAAGAAGGGTGGCATGACTGTCATTACAAATGAGAAAAATGAGCTTATTCCTACTAGAACTGTAACATGATGGCGTGTGTGTATTGATTATAGAAAATTAAATGACGCCACCAGAAAAGATCACTTTCCCTTACCTTTCATAGATCAAATGTTGGAAAGATTAGCCGGAAATAGTTACTATTGTTTTCTAGATGGATTTTCCGGATATTTTCAAATTCCAATAGCACCCGAAGATCAAGAGAAAACCACATTCACGTGCCCTTATGGTACTTTTGCTTACAAACGCATGCCATTTGGACTTTGCAACGCCCCTGCAACCTTTCAAAGGTGTATGATGGCTATTTTTCATGACATGATAGAAGAATGCATGGAAGTATTCATGGATGACTTTTCAGTCTTCGGTGATACATTTGAATCATGTCTAGTTAATCTGGAACGAATGCTTATTAGATGCGAACAATCAAATCTAGTACTTAATTGGGAGAAATGCCATTTCATGGTTAAAGAGGGCATCGTTCTTGGACATAAAATTTCAAAAGAAGGAATTGAAGTGGATAGAGCTAAAGTAGATGTAATTGCTAAACTTCCACATCCCACCAATGTTAGAGGAGTTAGGAGTTTTCTAGGGCATGCCGGTTTTTACCGACGTTTCATAAAAGATTTTTCTAAAATTGCCACTCCTATGAATAAACTCCTAGAAAAAGATGCTCCATTCATCTTTTCAGATGAGTGTATCAAATCTTTTAATATTCTTAAAGAGAAACTAACTAATGCGCCGATCATGATAACACCAAATTGGAATCTACCATTTGAACTAATGTGCGATGCAAGTGATTTTGTAATGGGAGCCGTTTTAGGACAAAGGATTGAAAAACGATTTCAACCTATATATTATGCTAGTAAGACGTTACAAGGAGCAAAAACGAACTATACAACTACTGAAAAAGAACTCCTTGCTATTGTCTTTGCTTTTGACAAATTTCGATCATATCTCGTTCTAGCAAAAACGGTGGTCTATACCGACCATTCTGCTCTTAGATACCTATTTTCAAAACAAGATGCTAAACCCAGATTAATCCGTTGGATCTTACTCTTACAAGAGTTTGATATTGAAATTCGAGATAAAAGAGGAGCAGAAAATCTCGCCGCTGATCATCTTTCTCGTCTTGAAAATCCCGAATTAGAAGTTCTAAATGAATCGGCCATACAAGACAACTTTCCTGATGAATATCTATTGAAGATAGATTATAATGAAATCCCATGGTTTTCAGACTATGCAAACTACTTAGTTTGTGGATTCCTTGAAAAAGGATTATCGTACCAAAGACGAAAGAAATTCTTCAGTGATATAAAACACTATTTTTGGGAAGATCCACACCTGTTTAAAAGTTGTCCAGATGGAATAATACGCCGATGTGTATTTGGAGATGAAGCTAGTAAAATATTAAACCATTGTCACACAGGACCAACAGGAGGGCATTATGGGCCTCAACTAACAGCAAGAAAAGTTTATGATGCTGGATTCTATTGGCCTACAATTTACAAAGACGCACACCTTCTTTGCAAATCCGGTGCTGCTTGTCAAAGGGCCGGAAAAATAAGTCAACGTGATGAAATGCCACAAAATGTCATCCAAGTATGTGAAGTATTTGACATTTGGGGTATTGACTTTATGGGTCCATTTCCAAAATCTCATAATAATCTATATATACTCGTAGCCATTGATTATGTATCTAAATGGGCGGAAGCACAAGCTCTCCCAACTAACGATGCACGAGTTGTAGTCAACTTTTTAAAACATCTTTTTGCAAGGTTTGGAACACCGAAAGCTTTAATAAGTGATCGGGGTACTCATTTTTGTAATAATCAACTTGAGAAAGTTCTTAAAAGATATGGAGTAACTCATAAAATCTCCACCGCATATCATCCACAAACAAGTGGACAAGTTGAAAATACCAACCGAGCTTTAAAACGTATTCTAGAGAAAACCGTAGGATCAAATCCGAAGGAATGGTCCATTAAATTGGAGGATGCACTCTGGGCTTTTAGAACAGCCTACAAAACTCCAATTGGAACCACACCTTTTAGACTTGTTTATGGAAAAGCATGTCATCTTCCAGTAGAAATTGAACACAAAGCATTTTGGGCTTTGAAGACATGTAATCTTGATTTACATGAAGCTGGACGTCTACGATTAAGTCAACTAAACGAATTAGAAGAATTAAGACATGAAGCATACGAAAATTCATTAATCTATAAAGAAAGAACGAAGAAATGGCATGATAAAAGAATCAGAAGTTCAAAAGAATTTAAGGAAGGAGACAGAGTTCTTCTTTTCAATTCATGATTCAAGCTATTTCCTGGAAAATTGAAATCAAGATGGTCTGGACCATTCATAGTTAAAAGAGTTTTCCCATACGGAACAGTAGAATTAATAAATTCAAATGGGATTGAATTTAAAGTTAATGGTCACAGAGTTAAACACTACATACATAGTCCGATGGAAGTCGACAACGAAGTTAATCACAATTTCGACACCACAGCTGACTAAGTGTGGGGAGAATCAAGGGGTTTATGCATTTCTGTTAGAGTTAGATTGTCTGTTTTCATGTAGTTCTCGAAAATGGAACCCGAATGGTCTTTCCCTAGCAGACCCTAAAGAACTAGTCTTCTCCCCCCATTCTGAATTTTTAATTTTTTTAGGTTTTTAGGAAATGAAGACTGCCTGTGAACTAAACCATGGTCTAATGCTACACGCTTTGATCACTAAACGTAATAATGACACACTTCCGAGTGAAATAGTATCAGTAATCAGAGAAAGAATGGACGGAGTTAGAAAAGAATCCAGATGCGGAGATAATAAGTTACAATTTGGTAAAGGAAAATCAAAATCCGCAGCGAAAAGAAGAGCACGACACCTAGAAAGATGTCACAAATGCGGAAAATGGTCACATGGAGGTAAATGTTCAAATAATCAAACCTATTCAAACACCGAATTTGTTACTTTATGCAGAGACGGACCGTTCATATGTTTAGAAGAAAAGACACTGAATGCTCGAGGTTACGCCTATGTAGCTATGGAAAACCAATTAAACCGACTATCTTATGAATGGGATAGATCATATAACTAAGAAATCTATTTCACAGGTATGTTTGTACAGTTTTTATTTTATTTTTTTAATTTTAACCTTTTGATAATAAACGCTAATTTGTTCGCTATAAAGTATTAAATTGGTATTGAATAAAATTAGGTTTGGCGACCGAAATTATTGATATCATTCAAAAATTTATTACATCACTGCGAAATTTAACGTTTATTCTTAAGGTATAAATATCTTTAATCAATCAACCCAAAATATTTTAAAAATTCGTCATGAGTTAAATTAGGTCTTGGAACCGAAATTACTTTACCGAAAAGAGGGGCGCATGTTTTTGATAATATTTGATTGATTAAAGTGGGATAAAAAGCCAAAAAGATTTTTAATTTTATTTTTACCATGTTTTTAAAATTAATATTTAAATCTTAAATTAATATTGTAAACTTTGTAAAAACAATATATTTAAAATTGTAAATATTAGAAAAATTAATATAAGTTTGGTGTGAATTTTTAATATGAATTTTTAAATTAAGTTTGGTGTGAATTTTTAACATTAATTTTGAATTTTATATTTAAATTGTGTGAATTTAAAAACAAAAATTTACTTTATCTCATTAAGTTAAAAATATGATTTTTAAAATTCGTCGTAAGTTGAAGACTAGGTCGTTGAATCGAAATTGCTTTACCCTAGGGAGGGACGAGAACTTTTATTATCATTATTTTTAATCTTATTGAATTAAAGTATGCCAAAAACATTAAAAAACCTAAAAAACTCTTAGCTTTTAAAACAATCACTACAAAAAGACAAATTTTAAAATTTTGTCGAAGGACGGACTAGGACATCAATCCGAAATGACCTCGTCCTAAATAACAAGGGAAACAAAATTTTAAAAATTAATTACTTAATTGTTTTATAAGTTAAAGATTATATATTAAAAAAAAAATACCAAACTCCGCGACTCGCGGAGTTTGGAGGTTTAATCTCCGCGACTCGCGGGAAGATCGAATTACAGAAAAAAATATAAGAGCTGTAACAGCTCAGTTGCACACCTCAAACAAGAAAACTGCGAAAATAAGCCTCGAAAATACCCGAAAAATACACCCCAAAATCACAATTTTTAACCGTTAATCATCAAATCTTTTACTAAAATCATGTTGAGAAGGATGCTATCGAGGAATTACTCAAGAAAAACGGTAAATTTCTACACCTAAACACCATTTGATCCGAAAATTAGTGTTCTTGAGCAATTTTTTTCCCCAATTTGATTTTGATGCTTTTTAGTGAAATTATGCTTAAATTGTTTATGTATTATGCTTGTATAACCTAGATTGATGCTATTTAACATGATTAGAAGCCTTAAACTTCAAATTTTGAGTAATCTAGGGTTTGTGTTCTTGAGCAAATTTGGGGCTTTTTGATATAAACAGGTTATGGCCGATTTTTGTCATGAATTGATGCTAAATTAAGTAGTGTAACATGTTTAGGTAGTTAAATGATCCAAACTTTGAGCCTAAACATGATTTTGAGAATTAAAGTAGACTTTTTCAAGTCTAAAATTCATGAACTTGATTTTTGAGAGATAATGCCATTTGAAACTTGTTTAATTGCTAGTAATGATTATTTTGACATGTTATTTAAGTTGAATGCTTATGAACTTGGCGAACATTTTCGTATATGCTTATTTGAAAAAGTGTAGATTTGATAAAAATGTGAAAATGAGCTTAAGTTAGATATAAATTGATCATGTCATTGTAATTAATTTGATTGATGATTTTGCTGACACTAATGCATATTTGGATGCACAAAAATTGTGTTTGATGTGTTTTGCAGACTGAAAGGGGTGAATCTTCATCCCAAGCTCGCAATGCTCCCGCTGAGAATGCGGAACAACAGGAGGTGGATAACTACTACAAGCAAGATATACCTCATCCAGTCATGACATTTTCTGATATGCACTTGGAAGATTTGCACCCGAACCTGAGATTTGACAGACTTTGGATAGATTATCCAAAATACCAAAGGGGTTTGCATACTCTTCATTCTAAAGTTGTTGAGGTACCTAGGGTCATAGAATGGGGACCCTTAGAAGCTGTAGAATTGGCCGGGCCAATTAGAGAATTACTTGTACAGAGGTATGGTAATTCTACTTTTAATGACTGGGTACGTTTATTCACCATGCGTAGACCTGTATATAAAGTATGGTGTGAAGAATTGTTGTGTAGTATAGAATTAAATGATCGGGTAGCTAGTTTAACCGATCGATATTTTATTAGATTTTTGTTAGGAGGTTCGATGCGCCACATGTCTTTACTAGACATGGCTCAGGCTTTACGTATATATACGCCTGAGGAGTTAGCATCTGCCGATTGTAGAGGGTTGATACTAAATGGTAGAAAGATAGATGAAAATTTTGATACACACGGTGTATGGAGTCAAATGACAAGCCATCACCGATTCAAAGGGGGAAATTACTCTTATTTGGATATAGATAGAGCTGAATTAAGAGTAATTCATAGGTTTTTAGCTAATTCGATTACACAAAGAGGTAAGAACAAGGAAAAGGTAAATGAACAGGATTTGTTTTACCATATGTGTATTCGAGACCCACAAAGCGCTGTAAGTATACCTTATTGTGTGGGTTATTATTTATCAGCTATGGTTAGGGGGATGAGACCGCATAGCAAAATAGGAGGTGGTATTTTTATTACTTTGATTGCTGAATATCTCGGTGTGGATATAAGTCGGGGGGATTATTAGTCGAAGAACCAGAACCCCGCGATGCTATAGGTTTAAATGTATACCATGGTGCGAAAGTTTTGAAGAGGCGAAATAACGCCGCAGTACAATACCATGGTAGACATCCACAGGTTGAGAGAAACCAACAGCAAGGTAATGTAGGAGGGGGAAATAAAATGCAAGAAATGCAAAGGTTTATAGCTTCACAGGAGTACGAAAATGCTAGACAGAGAGCATTTGAAGATTGGCAAGTTCATCAAAACCAAATCATAGCTCATTGCCAACATATAGATAGAAACTATATTCCTACACCAAAACCCATATTCCCTCCCTGGTCTATAGAGATGCAACCACCGTATCCTACGTATGACCCTGCCGAAGCATTTTATAGCACCTATGGTTATGCTTGGAACCCCTATTGGTATCAATATCATCCCTAGTCTACTTAGTTTTATTTATTTTGTAATTTGTAATGTTGATACGTTTAATACTTATGTTAATATTGTAATAGTTTTTATAATTTTCTAACTTTTATTCTTAGATTTTAATAATTTTTGAATGTGGAGTAATATACCAAACTTCAAAAATATGTATATATGTTTGCAGTTTATCTTATGTACACAACAGGGTAAAACAACGCATTTTCAAAGACTGGCATTAAGTTCAGCAAAAGCAACTAATTTTGACGACAAGATGCAAAATATATGTGAAATAACAACAAGACGGAATGAACAAATGATGTGCACCATTTATCATTCAGCAAACAAACGCCAATATGTTTGGAAACTTTGGTAAAATTTAATCAATTTCACGCAAATCACCCTCAATAATTTAAATTGTTACTGATTTCTTGCAAATGAGGGCATTGCAAGATCTTAAGTGTGGGAAGGGGTTAAATTCTTTCGGATTTTAAAATTTTTTACTTTATACACTTGGTTACCATTAAAAATACTAGTAAAGCAGTAGTTGTATTAGAATCTAGTGCTCTCTGATAATAAAGAACAGCCCTAGTCTTATATACTGACTACCCAATTCTAGTAAAATTTTTAAAAATTTTCAATTAAATGAACTCAAAATCATGTTTATACATATTTATGAACAATAAAACTAGGTTTTAACACCGAAATTATTGTTACCTCGGAAAGGTCATAAATTGAGAAACAAACCAAAATGTTAAAATTCATTTAATATGGAATAGAGGACGATAAAAAGGAAAATAAAAGCCAAGTGTGGGAAAATTTACCAAGTTATTCAAAACATATGTCACATATTTTTGTACAAATAACTGAAAATACTTTTGCTTTGGACTAAACTAAATTGTTTTACCCGATGAAAGAAAAGAAAAGATGGATCTACACGATGAATCAATTTCATCATTAAAAGGAAGTAAAGTCTTCCGAAAAAGACACGCGCTTCTTGATTTAGGTCAAGAAGTTGTCGTCCAGACCAGCTGTAGGTTGACGAAAAATCTAGAAAAGTCATCACTAAAATCAGCAGGAAATCCACGGACCTCAGCATTAAACAGGGTCGCCAAGTGGTCAGATTTATCCTAACAATGAGAAGGATTTATCTCGTACAATGGGGGGCACCATGCAAATTAGCTGGATAAGACTAATAAATCAGATCCCCAGAAAGGATAATCTCCTTAAAAGATCAAAAATCAGCTTTTAAGCCTGATATTACTCAATCCTTGAGATTGACCTTAAAGATTGAGAATTACAAACTCATGGAATTCAATGATATCTAAACTCGAGCTTGAACGAGAAAATATTTTGATCAAAATTACAAACCGATTTGTTTTCTGAAAACCCTATTCTCAATGCGTTCATTACCATTGAACGTAAAATCCTAGGAATTCACCTGGAATTCATTAGGTCACCTGAACTAAATCGGGAATCAACCGTAAGAACGGTGGTTGCATAGTGGTCAGAGACAGGACCTTGTGCCAGACCGAAAAATTATAAGGGTGAGCTTTACTATTTCTCCTACCAAGGATAGTAATTGCGTCCGACACGTTATAGACCATAATTAAAAGCATGTCAGGGGACATTGCCTTAACAGTTGCTTGTTCAACGCTTTCCTTTACAACCGGACGGTAGTTTACCGAAAGGTAATATACGGGACAAGTAAACTGGACGTGTTGCTTTCTAAATACAAGGTTAGCAAGTGGGTGACACAAAACCATAAGTTTTGAGCTAAAATTTTCAAATCTGAAACCCACCAAACCCACAAAAATATTTTGCAAACACCGGTGAAGGGTTATTCCGGAAAACTTATCTAGGGTAAAAACTAGATTTAATTTTCAAAAGATCAAATGTTTTCATAAAGATCCAATTTCCTTAATGGATCTAAATTTTTATAGTCATGTGGGACTGTAAACCATATCGTTACTACCATTGTTTATACCGCCGTATAGAAATCACTGATGTACAAAGTGTGAAAAATAAAGAAGTGATTCTAGTATTTCAAGACGATATTGCATGAGGACAAGCAACGCTCAAGTGTGGGAATATTTGATAATGCTAAAAATGAACATATATTTCATAGCATTATTCCTCAAGAAAGACAAGCTTTTAGTTGCAATTGTTCTATTTACAAGTGATATTCGTTTAAATAATAAAAGGTGAAGACAAAAGACAGATTCGACGAATTGAAGAAGCAAACGACCAAAAAGCTCAAAAGTACAAAATACAATCAAAGAGGTTCCAATTATTGATAAGAAACGTCTCGAAATTACAAGAGTACAAGATTCAAAATGCAAAGTACAAGATATTAAATTGTACGCAAGGACGTTCGAAAATCCGGAACCGGGACCAGAGTCAACTCTCAACGCTCGACGCAACGGACTAAAAATTACAAGTCAACTATGCACATAAATATAATATAATATTTAAATAATTCTTATAATTATTTAATATATTATATTTATTTATAAAACCGTCGGTAAACAAAGAGCCAAACTCGTGTGAGCTGTAAAAGCAAACTCCGCGACTCGCGGAGTTTGAAGGCAAAAATGCCGCGAGTCGCGGAGCCCCAAGTTTTGAAACTCCCTATAAAGCCAACCGAATTCTGATCATTTTAATCATCTTTTTTTCCTTCTTCTCTCAATATATACGTAATATATATTTATAATTTATATTTTAATTTTAATTATAATTCTAATAATAAGGGTATGTTAGCGAATGTTGTAAGGGTGTAAGTCGAAATTCTGTCCGTGTAACGCTAAGCTATTTTTAATCATTGTAAGTTATGTTCAACCTTTTTATATTAATGTCTCGTAGCTAAGTTATTATTATGCTTATTTAATCCGAAGTAATCATGATGTTGGGCTAATTACTAAAATTTGGGTAATTGGGCTTTGTACCATAATTGGGGTTTGGACAAAAGAACGACACTTGTGGAAATTAGACTATGGGCTATTAATGGGTTTTATATTAACTAAACAATACCTTGTTAATTTAATATACAAACTTATAATTCGACGTATTTATATATAACCACATACGCTTGACTGGGTACGGTGGGCGGGATATCTATAAATACCAATAATTATTCATTTTACCGGATACGGAACTGGATTAATAGTTAATAGACTTGTTGAAACAGGGGTGAATTACATTCAAGGGTAATTGGTGTAATTGTTAACAAAGTAGTAAAACCTTGGTTTACACGCAGTCGATAACCTGGTGTATTCATTAAACAAAGTATTAAAACCTTGTTACAATTCGAATCCCCAATTAGTTGGAATATTTGACTTCGGGAATAAAAATAATTTGACGAAGGCTTTCGCTCTTTATATTTATGACTGATGGACTATTATGGACAAATCCGTATGGACATATTAAATAATCCAGGACAAAGGACAATTAACCCATGGGCATAAAACTAAAATCAACACGTCAAACATCATGATTACGGAAGTTTAAATAAGCATAATTATTTTATTTCATATTTAATTTCCTTTATTTTATATTTAATTGCACTTCTAATTATCGCATTTTTATTGTTATTTTATTTAATTGCACTTTTAATTATCGCAAGTTTATTTTATCGCACTTTTATTATTCGCAATTTCATTATCGTTATTTACTTTACGCTTTAAATTAAGTCTTGTATTTATTATTTTACATTTGGTTTTAACTGCGACTAAAGTTTTAAAATCGACAAACCGGTCATTAAACGGTAAAAACCCCCCTTTATAATAATAATATTACTTATATATATATATTTGTATTTTTATAAAAGTAAACTAATATAGCGTTAAGCTTTGTTTAAAAAGATTCCCTGTGGAACGAACCGGACTTACTAAAAACTACACTACTGTACGATTAGGTACACTGCCTATAAGTGTTGTAGCAAGGTTTAAGTATATCCATTCTCTAAATAAATAAATATCTTGTGTAAAATTGTATCGTATTTAATAGTATTTCCTGTAAAAATATAAGCTATTTCGTATACCCCGCTGCAAACATCAATAACTCATTGTTAATATACATAGTGAGATACTTACTTATCATAATCTCATGTTAACCATATATATGTCTATATATATAACATCATGTAGTTTTTACAAATTTGTAACGTTCGTGAATCGCCGGTCAATTTGGGTGGTCAATTGTCTATATGAAACCTATTTCAATTAATCAAGTCTTAACAAGTTTGATTGCTTAACATGTTGGAAATATTTAATCATGTAAATATCAATTTCATTTAATATATATATATATATATATATATATATATAAATATGGAAAAGTTTGGGTCAATACAGTACCTACCCGTTAAATAAATTTCGTCCCGAAATTTTAAGCTGTTGAAGGTGTTGACGAATCTTCTGGAAATAGGTGTGGGTATTTCTTCTTCATCTGATCTTCACGCTCCCAGGTGAACTCGGGTCCTCTACGAGCATTCCATTGAACCTTAACAATTGGTATCTTGTTTTGCTTAAGTTTTTTAACCTCACGATCCATTATTTCGACGGGTTCTTCGATGAATTGAAGTTTTTCGTTGATTTGGATTTCGTCTAATGGAATAGTGAGATCTTCTTTAGAAAAACATTTCTTCAAATTCGAGACGTGGAAGGTGTTATGTACAGCAGCGAGTTGTTGAGGTAACTCAAGTCGGTAAGCTACTGGTCCGACACGATCAATAATCTTGAATGGTCCAATGTACCTTGGATTTAATTTCCCTCGTTTACCAAATCGAACAACGCCTTTCCAAGGTGATACCTTAAGCATGACCATCTCTCCAATTTCAAATTCTATATCTTTTCTCTTAATGTCCGCATAGCTTTTTTGTCTACTTTGGGCGGTTTTCAACCGTTGTTGAATTTGAATGATTTTCTCGGTAGTTTCTTGGATTATCTCCGGACCCGTAATTTGTCTATCTCCGACTTCACTCCAATAAATCGGAGACCTGCACTTTCTACCATAAAGTGCTTCAAACGGCGCCATCTCAATACTTGAATGGTAACTGTTGTTGTAGGAAAATTCTGCTAACGGTAGATGTCGATCCCAACTGTTTCAAAAATCAATAACACATGCTCGTAGCATGTCTTCAAGTGTCTGTATCGTCCTTTTGCTCTGCCCATCAGTTTGTGGATGATAGGCAGTACTCACGTCTAAACGAGTTCCCAATGCTTGTTGTAATGTCTGCCAAAACCTTGAAACAAATCTGCCATCCCTATCAGAGATAATAGAGATTAGTATTCCATGTCTGGAGATAACTTCCTTCAAATATAATCGCGCCAACTTATCCATTTTATCATCTTCTCTCATTAGCAGAGAGTGTGCTAATTTGGTGAGACGATCGACTATTACCCAAATAGTATCATAACCACTTGCAGTCCTTGGCAATTTAGTAATGAAATCCATGGTAATGTTTTCCCATTTCCATTTCGGGATTTCAGGTTGTTGAAGTAGACCTGATGGTTTCTGATGTTCAGCTTTGACCTTAGAACACGTCAAGCATTCTCCTACATATCTTGCAATATCGGCTTTCATACCCGGCCACCAAAAGTGCTTCTTGAGTTCTTTGTACATCTTTCCCGCTCCGGGATGTATTGAGTATCTGGTTTTATGTGCTTCCTTAAGTACCATTTCTCTCACATCTCCAAACTTTGGTACCCAAATTCTTTCAGCTCTATATCGGGTTCCGTCTTCCCGAATATTAAGATGTTTCTCCGATCCTTTAGGTATTTCATTCTTCAAATTTCCTTCTTTTAAAACTCCCTGTTGCGCCTCCTTTATTTGAGTGGTAAGGTTTTAGTATGAATAATTATATTCATAGCTTTTACTCGTATAGGTTCTCTATCCTTTCTGCTCAAGGCGTCGGCTACCACATTTGCCTTCCCCGGGTGGTAACGAATCTCAAAATCGTAATCATTCAACAGTTCAATCCACCTACGCTGTCTCATGTTTAGTTGTTTCTGATTAAATATATGTTGGAGACTTTTGTGGTCGGTATATATAATACTTTTGACCCCATATAAGTAGTGCCTCCAAGTCTTTAATGCAAAAACAACAGCGCCCAATTCCAAATCATGAGTCGTATAATTTTGCTCGTGAATCTTCAATTGCCTGGACGCATAAGCAATTACTTTCGTTCGTTGAATTAATACACAGCCAAGGCCTTGCTTTGAGGCATCACAATATATCATAAAATCATCATTCCCTTCAGGCAATGACAATATATGTGTCGTAGTTAACTTTTTCTTCAACAATTGAAACGCTTTCTCCTGCTCATCCTTCCATTCAAATTTCTTCCCTTTATGCGTTAATGCAGTCAAGGGTTTTGCTATTTTGATAAAATCTTGGATGAACCTTCCGTAGTAACCAGTCATTCCTAAAAATTGGCGTATATGCTTTGGAGTTTTCGGGGTTTCCCACTTTTCAACGGTTTCAATCTTTGATGGATCCACCTGAATACCTTCTTTGTTCACTATGTGTCCGAGGAATTGAACTTCTTCCAACTAGAAAGCACACTTTGAAAACTTAGCGTACAGTTTTTCTTTCCTTAACAACTCTAGCACTTTTCTCAAATGTTCTTCGTGCTCTTGGTCATTCTTTGAGTAAATAAGTATGTCATTGATGAAAACAATGACAAACTTGTCAAGGTATGGTCCACACACTCGGTTCATGAGGTCCATGAACACAGCTGGTGCGTTAGTCAACCCAAACGGCATAACCATAAACTCGTAATGACCGTAACGCGTCCTAAAAGCAGTCTTTGGAATATCATCCTCCTTCACCCACATTTGATGATACCCAGAACGTAAATCAATCTTCAAATAAACTAACGAGCCTTGTAGTTAATCAAATAAGTCATCGATTCTCCGTAGTAGTGGATAGCGGTTCTTGATGGTAAGTTTGTTCAAATCTCGGTAGTCGATACACTACCTAAATGTACCATCCTTCTTCTTGACAAACAAAACAGGAGCTCCCCACGGTGATGTGCTTGGTCGAATGAAATCACGCTCTAAAAGTTCTTGTAATTGACTCTGAAGTTCCTTCATTTCGCTGGGTGCGAGTCAGTATGGAGCACGAGCTATTGGTGCAGCTCCCGGTATAAGGTCTATTTGAAATTCAACAGATCGGTGTGGAGGTAGTCCCGGTAATTCTTTCGAAAATATATCAGGCAATTCTTTTACGACGGGAACATCATTGATGTTCTTTTCTTTGGAATTGACTTTCTGGACGTGTGCTAGCACAACATAGCAACCTTTTCTTATTAGTTTTTGAGCCTTCAGGTTACTAATAAGATTTAACTTCGCGTTGCACTTTTCTCCATACACTATTAAGGGTTTTCCTTTTTCTCGTATAATGCGAATTACATTTTTGTAACAAACGATCTCTGCTTTCACTTCTTTCAACCAGTCCATACCGATTATCACATCAAAACTCCCTAACTATACTGGTATCAAATCAATCTTAAATGTTTTGCTAACCACTTTAATTTCTCGATTCCGACATATATTATCTGCCGAAATTAATTTGCCATTTGCTAATTCGAGTAAAAATTTATTATCCAAAGGCGTCAATGGACAACTTAATTTAGCACAAAAATATCTACTCATATAACTTCTATCCGCACCCGAATCAAATAAAACATAAGAAGATTTATTGTCAATAAGAAACGTACCCGTAACAAGCTCCGGGTCTTCCTGTGCTTCTGCCGTATTAATATTGAAAACTCTTCCGCGGCCCTGCCCATTAGTATTCCCCTGATTCGGGCAATTTCTAATAATGTGGCCCAGTTTTCCACATTTATAATAGACTACGTTGGCATTACTTGCTCCGACACTACTTGTTCTGACATTACTCGTTCCGACATTATTTGTTCCTTTAGTTCTATTATACATTGGTCCGTAGACCTCACACTTTGTCGCGCTATGACCATTTCTTTTACACCTGTTGTAAAATGTTGTGCAGAACCCCGGGTGATACTCTTCACACCTTTGGCATGGCTGTTTCTGATTATTGTTGTTGTGGTTGTTATTGTTGTTGGGACGATTATTGTAATTGTTGTTGTTGGGACGCTTATTGTAGTTGTTGTTGTTGGAATTGCGATTGTTGTTGTTGCGATTTATGTTGCGGTTGTTGGGATAGTTATTGCGATTGTGGTTGTAATTGTTGTTGTTGTTGTACTGGTGTCTCTTGTCACTGTTTTCCTCCCACTTCCTCTTGAGTTGTTTCGTGTTGGCTTCTTCGGCCGCCTGCTCTTTAATTCTTCCCTCAATCTAATTTATGAGTCTATGAGCCATTTGACTTGCCTTTTGTATGGAAGCAGGCTCGTGTGAACTCACATCTTCTTGAATCCTTTCTGGTAATCCTTTTACAAATGCGTCGATCTTCTCTTCTTTATCTTCGAACGTTCCCGAACACAATAGGCACAACTCTGTGAATCGTCATTCATACGTGGTAATGTCGAACCCTTATGTTCGTAACTCTCTAAGCTCTGCCTTGAGCTTATTGACCTCATTTCTAGGACGGTACTGCTCGTTCATCAGGTGCTTGAATGCTGACCACGGTAGTGCGTAAGCAGCATTTTGTCCTACCTGTTCAAGATAGGTGTTCCACCACGTTAACGTAGTACCTGTGAAGGTATGCGTGGCGTACTTAACTTTGTCCTCTTCAGTACACTTACTTATGGCAAACACCGATTCGACCTTCTCGGTCCACTGTTTTAATCCAATTGGACCCTCAGTTCCATCGAATTCCAGAGGTTTGCAGGCAGTGAATTCTTTGTAGGAGCATCCTACACGATTTCTTGTGGAATTAGTTCCACTGCTAGATCCAGAGTTATTGTTATTTTGCATCGCAGCCTGTACTGCGGCTATGTTTGCTGCAAGAAAAACACGGAAATCTTCCTCGCTCATGTTCAAGTTCTGAGGAGTCGTCGGTGCCATTTCCTTCAAAAATAGCCAAAAGAATTGAGTTAATCATATAGAATTTAAGAGTAGTTAATAGTATTTCGTAGCATAATATGAACTTATTTATAAAAGCTTTTTCTTCATATTAGCATTTTATAGTTTTAATTCGGGTAGTACCTACCCGTTAAGTTCATACTTAGTAGCTTCTATACAATTCAACTACTACGATTCTATATGAAAAAATTTTTACAATAATATTTCGCGTTCAAACTTTTATACAATAATTTACAAACATACAATACTACTATTATACATATAGGATGAAATATAGCACATAATAATTTTAATACAAGGCAATTGCGAAGACAAATCTAGTTAATACGCAAGTCGTTCAGCAAAGGCAATAAAGACACATAATTCATAAGTCCAGAAACAAGTCATGCATTCGGGTTTTACTAGTATTATTTCCCATCCTTGGTCTTGTGGAAAATAACTATTGTGACTGTTGGCTAGACAGCATGTTGTAACGTCGTCAAAAGGACGAGGGTTATGTAGTGCCCAATAGCCCCGTAACAATCTAAAAACCTGGTTTCTCACCTCAACTACCGAGTCCATCACTTGTGGGAACATTTTATTTAAAAGTTGCAACCCAATGTCCTTTTTCTAAATTTGGTGAGAAGCGAACATTATTAACCCGTAAGCATAACACGCTTCTTTATGTTGCATGTTAGAAGCTCTTTCTAAAGAACGGAGTCCTATGTTGGGATGTGTTGAGTCCAAATAGGTTCGTAACCCGTAGCGTAAAATTGCATCTGGGTTTCCCGCACTAAATGCCTTAAAGAAAACTTGGCGTAACTTAAAGTCTCCCCAATGTGATATACCTCATCTTTCAAAGGAAAGCCTTTTATAAACTAAGGGATGCCTGGAATGTCTTTCAAATGTTCGACAAACTAATTTTGCCATAAATAATTGTGCTGATAAATTCTGCCCGACTCTAGACATGATTTCATCAATCATATCTCCTGGTAGGTCTTCTAAAATTTTTGGTTGTCTATCCTTAACGTCCATTTTTTTTGTTTTTATACTGTAAAATAAACAGGGATTAGATTCGTAAAAGATAATTAACAAACAATACAAGCAATTTACATATAACATAAAAATACAAACATACTACAATACATATATTACACAGCATGATTACAACTCTTTATTCCGACTCACTCGTTTCTTCTTCTTCGGACTTAGTTCGTTTGGCTAATTTCCTAGGGATACATGGTGATCCTCTAATATGAGCCGTCATTTTCACAAATGGTTTAGAAAAACCTGGTGGCCTAGATGTTCCCGGATTATTGTTAAAATCTAAGTAATACGGGCGTTTACGATACACATAAAGTTCATCGGGGTCGGAAGCAGGTTTCTCTATTTTGATGCCCTTTCCCTTATTATTCTCTTTTGCCTTATTAAATTGAGTTGGAGTAATTTCTATAACATCATCGAAATCCTCGTCGGGATCCGATTCATCAGAAAATTGGTAATTTTCCCAATATTTAGCTTCCTTGGCGGAAACACCATTGACCATTTTTAACTTTAGTCTATTGGTTGAGGATCTTCTTTTATTTAATCATTTTACTGTAGGTATTAATATTTCATCCTCCGAAACCTCTTCTTCTTCCGGTTCCTCTTCTTCCGGTTCCTTCTCTTCCGGTTCCTCCTCTTCCGGTTCTTCCTCTTCCGGTTCTTCCTCTTTCGGTTCTTCCTCGGGAATTTGTGAATCTTCCCAAAATATATTCGACTCTTCATTATTATTACGTGAGTCGATGGGGTTTGTACAAGAGGTAGACATCTATCACACAATATCAATCACATTAAGAGATTAATATATCACATAATATTTACATGTTAATAATATATAGTTTCCAACAAAAAGTGTTAAGCAATCGTTTTTAAAGAAAACACGGTCGAAGTCCAGACTCACTAATGCATCCTAACAAACTCGGTAAGACACACTAATGCAATTTTCTGGTTCTCTAAGACCAACGCTCTGATACCAACTGAAATGTCCCGTTCATATTGATTATAAACGTTCCATATTAATTGATTCCGTTACGAGGTTTTGACCTCTATATGAGATGTTTTTTAAAGACTGCATTCGATTTTAAAACAAACCATAACCTTTATTTTATCGATAAAGATTTAAAAATGATAATAAAAAATATAGCGTTTTCACACGACCATTACATAATGGTTTACAATAATATTACACAACAATATATGACTTCGAATGCAGTTTTCAAACAATATTAAACAAGCATGGACTCCAAATCTTGTCCTTAATTTAGTATGCAACAGCGGAAGCTTTAAACAATTACCTGAGAATAAACATGCTTAAAACGTCAACAAAAATGTTGGTGAGTTATAGGTTTAACATATATATTTATCAATCGTAATAATAGACCACAAGATTTCATATTTTCATTTTTCATAAAACATCATCCCATACATAGAGATAAAAATCATTCATATGGTGAACACCTGGTAACCGACATTAACAAGATGCATATAAGAATATCCCCATCATTCCGGGACATCCATTGGACATGATATAAAAACTTTGAAGTACTAAAGCATCCGGTACTTTGGATGGGGTGTGTTAGGTGAAATGTCCCGTTCTTATTGATTAAAAACGTTCCATATTAATTGATTTCGTTGCAAGGTTTTGACCTCTATATGAGACGTTTTTGAAAGACTGCATTCATTTTAAAACAAACCATAACCTTTATTTCATCAATAAAGGTTTAAAAAGTTTTACGTAGATTATCAAATGATGATAATCTAAAATATCCAGTTTACACACGACCATTACATAATGGTTTACAATACAAATATGTTACAACAAAATAAGTTTCTTGAATGCAGTTTTTACACAATATCATACAAGCATGGACTCCAAATCTCGTCCTTATTTAAGTATGCGACAGCGGAAGCTCTTAATAATCACCTGAGAATAAACATGCTTAAAACGTCAACAAAAATGTTGGTGAGTTATAGGTTTAACCTATATATATCAAATCATAATAATAGACCACAAGATTTCATATTTCAATACACATCCCATACATAGAGATAAAAATCATTCATATGGTGAACACCTGGTAATCGACATTAACAAGATGCATATATAAGAATATCCCCATCATTCCGGGACACCCTTCGGATATGATATAAATTTCGAAGTACTAAAGCATCCGGTACTTTGGATGGGGTTTGTTAGGCCCAATAGATCTATCTTTAGGATTCGCATCAATTAGGGTGTCTGTTCCCTAATTCTTAGATTACCAGACTTAATAAAAAGGGGCATATTCGATTTTGATAATTCAACCATAGAATGTAGTTTCACGTACTTGTGTCTATTTTGTAAATCATTTATAAAACCTGCATGTATTCTCATCCCAAAAATATTAGATTTTAAAAGTGGGACTATAACTCACTTTCACAGATTTTTACTTCGTCGGGAAGTAAGACTTGGCCACTGGTTGATTCACGAACCTATAACAATATATACATATATATCAAAGTATGTTCAAAATATATTTACAACACTTTTAATATATTTTGATGTTTTAAGTTTCTTAAGTCAGCTGTCCTCGTTAGTAACCTACAACTAGTTGTCCACAGTTAGATGTACAGAAATAAATCGATAAATATTATCTTGAATCAATCCACGACCCAGTGTATACGTATCTCAGTATTGATCACAACTCAAACTAAATATATTTTGGAATCAACCTCAACCCTGTATAGCTAACTCCAACATTCACATATAGAGTGTCTATGGTTGTTCCGAAATATATATAGATGTGTTGACATGATAGGTCGAAACATTGTATACGTTTCTATGGTATCTCAAGATTACATAATATACAATACAAGTTGATTAAGTTATGGTTGGAATAGATTTGTTACCAATTTTCACGTAGCTAAAATGAGAAAAATTATCCAATCTTGTTTTACCCATAACTTCTTCATTTTAAATCCGTTTTGAGTGAATCAAATTGCTATGGTTTTATATTGAACTCTATTTTATGAATCTAAACAGAAAAAGTATAGGTTTATAGTCAGAAAAATAAGTTACAAGTCGTTTTTGTAAAGGTAGTCATTTCAGTCGAAAGAACGACGTCTAGATGACCATTTTAGAAAACATACTTCCACTTTGAGTTTAACCATAATTTTTGGATATAGTTTCATGTTCATAATAAAAATCATTTTCTCAGAATAACAACTTTTAATTCAAAGTTTATCATAGTTTTTAATTAACTAACCCAAAACAGCCCGCGGTGTTACTACGACGGCGTAAATCCGGTTTTACGGTGTTTTTCGTGTTTCCAGGTTTTAAATCATTAAGTTAGCATATCATATAGATATAGAACATGTGTTTAGTTGATTTTAAAAGTCAAGTTAGAAGGATTAACTTTTGTTTGCGAACAAGTTTAGAATTAACTAAACTATGTTCTAGTGATTACAAGTTTAAACCTTCGAATAAGATAGCTTTATACGTATGAATCGAATGATGTTATGAACATCATTACTACCTTAATTTCCTTGGATAAACCTACTGGAAAAGAGAAAAATGGATCTAGCTTCAACGGATCCTTGGATGGCTCAAAGTTCTTGAAGCAGAATCATGACACGAAAACAAGTTCAAGTAAGATCATCACTTGAAATAAGATTGTTATAGTTATAGAAATTGAACCAAAGTTTGAATATGATTATTACCTTGTATTAGAATGATAACCTACTGTAAGAAACAAAGATTTCTTGAGGTTGGATGATCACCTTACAAGATTGGAAGTGAGCTAGCAAACTTGAAAGTATTCTTGATTTTATGTAACTAGAACTTGTAGAATATATGAAGAACACTTAGAACTTGAAGATTGAACTTGAGAGAGATCAATTAGATGAATAAAATTGAAGAATGAAAGTGTTTGTAGGTGTTTTTGGTCGTTGGTGTATGGATTAGATATAAAGGATATGTAATTTTGTTTTCATGTAAATAAGTCATGAATGATTACTCATATTTTTGTAATTTTATGAGATATTTCATGCTAGTTGCCAAATAATGGTTCCCACATGTGTTAGGTGACTCACATGGGCTGCTAAGAGCTGATCATTGGAGTGTATATACCAATAGTACATACATCTAAAAGCTGTGTATTGTACGAGTACGAATACGGGTGCATACGAGTAAAATTGTTGATGAAACTGAACGAGGATGTAATTGTAAGCATTTTTGTTAAGTAGAAGTATTTTGATAAGTGTATTGAAGTCTTTCAAAAGTGTATAAATACATATTAAAACACTACATGTATATACATTTTAACTGAGTCGTTAAGTCATCGTTAGTCGTTACATGTAAGTGTTGTTTTTAAACCTTTAGGTTAACGGTCTTGTTAAATCTTGTTAACCCAATGTTTATAATATCAAATGAGATTTTAAATTATTATATTATCATGATATTATCATGTATGAATATCTCTTAATATGATATATATACATTAAATGTCTTTACAACGATAATCGTTACATATATGTCTCGTTTAAAAATCATTAAGTTAGTAGTCTTGTTGTTACATATGTAGTTCATTGTTAATATACTTAATGATATGTTTACTTATCATAGTATCATGTTAACTGTATATATATATCCATATATATGTCATCATATAGTTTTTACAAGTTTTAACGTTCGTGAATCACCGGTCAACTTGGGTGGTCAATTGTCTATATGAAACATATTTCAATTAATCAAGTCTTAACAAGTTTGATTGCTTAACATGTTGGAAACATTTAATCATGTAAATATCAATCTCAATTAATATATATAAACATGAAAAAGTTCGGTTCACTACAGTACCTACCCGTTAAATAAATTTCGTCCCGAAATTTTAAGCTGTTGAAGGTGTTGACGAATCTTCTGGAAATAGATGTGGGTATTTCTTCTTCATCTGATCTTCACGCTCCCAGGTGAACTCAGGTCCTCTACGAGCATTCCATCGAACCTTAACAATTGGTATCTTGTTTTGCTTAAGTCTTTTAACCTCACGATCCATTATTTCGACGGGTTCTTCGATGAATTGAAGTTTTTCGTTGATTTGGATTTCATCTAACGGAATAGTGAGATCTTCTTTAGCAAAACATTTCTTCAAATTCGAGACGTGGAAAGTGTTATGTACAGCTGCGAGTTGTTGATGTAACTCAAGTCGGTAAGCTACTGGTCCGACACGATCAATAATCTTGAATGGTCCAATATACCTTGGATTTAATTTTCCTCGTTTACCAAATCGAACAACGCCTTTCCAAGGTGCAACTTTAAGCATGACCATCTCTCCAATTTCAAATTCTATATCTTTTCTTTTAATGTCAGCGTAGCTCTTTTGTCGACTTTGGGCAGTTTTAAACCGTTGTTGAATTTGGATGATCTTCTCGGTAGTTTCTTGTATAATCTCCGGACCCGTAATCTGTCTATCCCCCATTTCACTCCAACAAATCGGAGACCTGCACTTTCTACCATAAAGTGCTTCAAACGGCGCCATCTCAATGCTTGAATGGTAGCTGTTGTTGTAGGAAAATTCTGCTAACGGTAGATGTCGATCCCAACTGTTTCCGAAATCAATAACACATGCTCATAGCATGTCTTCAAGCGTTTGTATCATCCTTTCGCTCTGCCCATCAGTTTGTGGATGATAGGCAGTACTCATGTCTAGACGAGTTCCTAATGCTTGCTGTAATGTCTGCCAGAATCTTGAAATAAATCTGCCATCCCTATCAGAGATAATAGAGATTGGTATTCCATGTCTGGAGACGACTTCCTTCAAATACAGTCGTGCTAACTTCTCCATCTTGTCATCTTCTCTTATTGGCAGGAAATGTGTTGATTTGGTGAGATGATCAACTATTACCCAAATAGTATCAAAACCACTTGCAGTCCTTGGCAATTTAGTGATGAAATCCATGGTAATGTTTTCCCATTTCCATTCTGGGATTTCGGGTTGTTGAAGTAGACCTGATGGTTTCTGATGCTCAGCTTTGACCTTAGAACACGTCAAACATTCTCCTACGTATTTAGCAACATCGGCTTTCATACCCGGCCACCAAAAATGTTTCTTGAGATCCTTGTACATCTTCCCCGTTCCAGGATGTATTGAGTATCTGGTTTTATGAGCTTCTCTAAGTACCATTTCTCTCATATCTCCAAATTTTGGTACCCAAATCCTTTCAGCCCTATACCGGGTTCCATCTTCCCGAATATTAAGATGCTTCTCCGATCCTTTGGGTATTTCATCCTTTAAATTTCCCTCTTTTAAAACTCCTTGTTGCGCCTCCTTTATTTGAGTAGTAAGGTTATTATGAATCATTATATTCATAGATTTTACTCGAATGGGTTCTCTGTCCTTCCTGCTCAAGGCATCGGCTACCACATTTGCCTTCCCCGGGTGGTAACGAATCTCAAAGTCGTAATCATTCAATAATTCAATCCACCTACGCTGCCTCATATTCAGTTGTTTCTGATTAAATATGTGTTGAAGACTTTTGTGGTCGGTATATATAATACTTTTGACCCCATATTAGTAGTGCCTCCAAGTCTTTAATGCAAAAACAACCGCGCCTAATTCCAAATCATGCGTCGTATAATTTTGTTCGTGAATCTTCAATTGTCTAGACGCATAAGCAATCACCTTCGTTCGTTGCATTAATACACAACCGAGGCCTTGCTTTGATGCGTCACAATAAATCACAAAATCATCATTCCCTTCAGGCAATGACAATATAGGTGCCGTAGTTAGCTTTTTCTTCAATAACTGAAACGCTTTCTCTTGTTCATCATTCCATTCAAATTTCTTCCCTTTATGCGTTAATGCAGTCAAGGGTTTTGCTATTCTGGAAAAGTCTTGGATGAACCTTCTGTAGTAACCAGCTAGTTCTAAAAACTGGCGTATGTGTTTCGGAGTTTTCGGGGTTTCCCACTTTTCAACAGTTTCTATCTTTGCCGAATCCACCTTAATACCTTCTTTGTTCACTATGTGACCGAGGAATTGAACTTCTTCCAACCAAAATGCACACTTTGAAAACTTAGCGTACAATTCTTCCTTCCTCAATACTTCTAACACCTTTCTCAAATGTTCACCGTGTTCTTGGTCATTCTTTGAGTAAATAAGTATGTCATCAATGAAAACAATGACAAACTTGTCAAGGTATGGTCCACACACTCGGTTCATAAGGTCCATGAACACAGCTGGTGCATTAGTTAAACCAAACGGCATGACCATAAACTCGTAATGACCGTAACGTGTTCTGAAAGCAGTCTTTGGAATATCATCTTCTTTCACCCGCATTTGATGATACCCGGAACGTAAGTCAATCTTTGAATAAACAGACGAGCCTTGTAGTTGATCAAATAAGTCGTCGATTCTCGGTAGTGGGTAGCGGTTCTTGATGGTAAGTTTGTTCAACTCTCGGTAGTCGATACACAACCTGAATGTACCATCTTTCTTCTTGACAAACAAAACAGGAGCTCCCCACGGTGATGTGCTTGGTCGAATGAAACCACGCTCTAAAAGTTCTTGTAATTGGCTCTGCAGTTCTTTCATCTCACTGGGTGCGAGTCTGTAAGGAGCACGAGCTATTGGTGCAGCTCCTGGTACAAGATCTATTTGAAATTCAACGGATCGATGTGGGGGTAATCCCGGTAATTCTTTCGAAAATACATCGGGAAATTCTTTTGCAATGGGAACATCATTGATGCTCTTTTCTTCAGTTTGTACTTTCTCGACGTGTGCTAGAACAGCATAGCAACCTTTTCTTATTAGTTTTTGTGCCTTCAAATTACTAATAAGATGTAGCTTCGTGTTGCCCTTTTCTCCGTACACCATTAAAGGTTTTCCTTTTTCTCGTATAATGCGAATTGCATTTTTGTAACAAACGATCTCTGCTTTCACTTCTTTCAACCAGTCCATACCGATTATCACATCAAAAATCCCTAACTCTACTGGTATCAAATCAATCTTAAATGTTTCGCTAACCAGTTTAATTTCTCGATTCCGACATATATTATCTGCTGAAATTAATTTACCATTTGCTAATTCGAGTAAAAATTTACTATCCAAAGGCGTCAATGGACAACTTAATTTAGCACAAAAATCTCTACTCATATAGCTTCTATCCGCACCCGAATCAAATAAAACGTAAGCAGATTTATTGTCAATAAGAAACGTACCCGTAACAAGCTCCGGGTCTTCCTGTGCCTCTGCCGCATTGTCACGACCGGGAAAATTTCGACTAATTTTAAACCAAACTCTCGATACGATATTGTATTTTCAACACGAAAAGCAAAGTCTGATAGGTTGAGTCTCGAAAATTTTTGAAACTGTTTCATAAATTAATTTGACCTGTGACTGTTCCCGACGACTCACGATATGACTGCTTGTAAATAGACATGCATCTATATATATAAATGTATATAATAATATGAAATATTATATACTGTAATTGTTAGAATTAATTATTTTAAAATAATAATAATATATAATAATTACTATTTAAGAAGTATTTACATGATTAAATAAAGTATATAAAATATATATTTTGTGGTTTCGAATTTATTTAGGAAACGATAGTAACACCCAGTTATCATTCGAATGACATTACACGAGTTAAAAATGAACTGTATAAATTTTAGTTTTTACTTAAAAAGATATCTAGAAGCTATTCAATTAATTTTAAAAATATTTAATTTTTAGTTGGGACGAAGCTCGAATGACAGATCAAAATCTACGATTGATATTAAGCAAGTTAAATCCGAACTTATATGATCCTAAAATAAATGGTTAGCCAAAAATGAGATTTACAAATTATAAGCTTATTAAAAATATGTTTAGAAACTATATGTTAAATTTTAATTTTTTTTTATATTTTACTTAGCGGTTGGTAGTGACTAATTAATGTCATTTTTATTTAACAGTTAATACTCGAATTTATACCATAATGACTAAAATAAATAAAGATATTTACTGTAAAAATTTGGGATTTTTCTGATAACTTTTATCCGCCACTGTTTAATAACGGAAGACGAAACCCAGTCCGTGTAAATGTGTCGGTAGAACACTCCAAATAAAGGAGGTTGCTTCATCATTGGATTCTGTTTCCAATTTTTCTTCATGCACGATCTTTTCACAATCTTTAAAGTAATACTATATTATATTATTATTATTATTATTATTATTATTATTATTATTATTAATTATTATTATTTATATCATAATTTCTATATATCTATGTGTATATATATATTTATATACAAGAATGCAGAAAAGATATATGAGATACACTCATCACCTCCCTCACTTCACCTTCTCCCTCACAACCACAGCCGCCCCGCCACTTTCCACCACTATTACCAAACCGCCACCACCACCCTTCATCTCCACCATCACCGAGGAGAACCACAACCTTTAATCACCATGAAACCGCCAACTTTCACTCTTTCTCACTCCCTCCCTTCAATCCATTACAACCGACACCCTAGTCTCACCTCCAACGACTTTCAACCCCACCACCTACAACCGCCTCCGTCAGCTATTTTTTTTCTGATTCAGGCCGTCGAGAACCACCAAAGAACGTTACTGTGTTGCTGCTATTTCTTGTTCTTATTTACGGAAACAACTATCTTTCTATTTCTGTTTTCACAGTTAACCACAACCAACATAATCCATCGAACACCACCTTCTTAATTGTTGATTTCCCCGCTGCTACAATTTGAATTAAACCTTGCTCGCTACATAACCTCCTATTTCTGTTATAAACCATTTATAACGATGATGAGTTATATTTTTTTTGGATTCTATTTTTTTTCTAAACAACGATGATAGGATTGGTGATGATGATTTACGGTTATGGTTAAGATTATCATGATGATGACGATATTATATGATGATGATGATATGAATTAGTTGATGAATGATACATAATATGATAAGTATTACGATAGTAATAATAAATCGATGATGATGCTAATGAATATAGATGAAGATGTTGAAAAGTAATCAAATGGGTTTTGAAGAAGATGAATAAGAAATATTTGTTTAAGTAATTAGGAATTCAGTTTATTCCAGAAAAGCACAAATGGAGGAACGGTTATGAGGGTGTTTGGTTAACGAGTGGTGTTGAGTTCGAATCTTGGCTACAATGATTTATTTTTCTTTTTCAACTAATACTTACACCAGTGGGCTAAGAGTTGGGCCGTGTATATGTTATTGGGCCGTAAAATATGTTCTAGTAACGGGCCGAGACATAGCTGAGACCCAGGTACATTTGCTGTTGAAAATAAATTAATGATGCTGAAGGAGAAACAGAAATATAGTGTATAGACATTAAAGTGGTGATATTTAATAGAAAGCAGAATTGGGTGAATTGGTTTGAGTGTCGTTTGTGTTTACGAGTGGTCATGAGTTCAAACCTTGTCTGCGGCATATCGTTTTTGAAAAAGCTTTTAAGGTAGTATCTATATTATTATTATTATCTTTAATATTAGTATTTTATCATTTTTATTACTAATATTATTATTTTTACTATTATTATTATTATCATTAAGATTATTATTACTATTATCATTATTATCATTACTTTCATATTAACAATATTATTATTACAAATAAATATTTATATATAAGAGTATATGTATACTATTACAAATGATTATATATTATACAAAACAAAATATTGATTTTTACTATAATATTAATCATACATATATATAAAACTATATAAATATTAAAAATTTTATATATATATATATATATACATATATATATATATATATATATATATATATATATATATATATATATATATATATATACAAATTAAATACATAAGATATATAATTTAAAATATAATATATAAATTGTCTGATTACGATTATATGTATTAATATATATACCTAATATAGGTTCGTGAATCCGAGGCCAACCTTATACGTGTTCAATGGTGTTATATGTATTTTTACTACAAAATACATTAGGTGAGTATATAGTCCCACTTTTAAACTCTAAGTATTTTGGGATGAGAATACATGTATTTTATGTTTTACGTTATGGACACAAGTAACTGAAAAATATATTCTACGTTGAGTTGTACCACTGGCATACTTCCCTGTAGCTTGGTAACTATTATTTACAGCGGTATTGTAAACGCGAATCCTGTTGATAGATCTATCGGGCCTGACAACCCCAACCGGACTGGACGACCAGTATTCAACGGTTGCACAGTACTTCGTTTCGTGACTACACTTGGTACGGTGTAGTAAGATTTCATAATAAAGGGAATATGCGACGTGATTAAATGTTAAGTATGGTTACCAAGTGCTCAACCACTTAGAATATTTTTATTAAAATGTTTAAACATGAAATCTTGTGGTCCATTGTTATAACGCTGCTAGCATCAAACCTATATATCTCACCAACTTTATGTTGACCTTTTAAAGCATGTTTATTCTCAGGTACGAATTAAGTCTTCCGCTGTGCATTAGCTCATACTAAAGACATTACTTGGAGTCGATCATCGCAATGGAACCAAATGTTGAAGACCTTGTCCAGGTGGATAAGGACGGGTCTTTACAGGTGGTATCAGAGCGGTGGTCTTAGTGAACCAGGCCTTGCATTAGTGTGTCTGACTAGTAGTTGTTAGGATACATTAGTGAGTCTGGACTTCGACCGTGTCTGCCTGTCAAAAAGTTTTGCTTATCAATTCTAGTCGGAAATCATCTGCTTATACTCCTTAGGAAATTGCCTGCTTATCATTCATAAGTCTAGACACGTCTTACTGCATTTAGTGCATCGATAGTGTATAGACAAAATTCATATCTTGGCGCATCTGTAGACTTGCCTGACATATGCCGTAGGTTCCTCTGTAGTTTATGAAATCTTTAGTATTATATATATATAGATATTCTATGAAGTTAGAATATCATCCTATAATCGAAAATCATTTCACATCGAAGATCCCTTCCATCCACCAAATTGTCCTCTTGGCGATGAACCTGAATTACTTATCAGCGAACATGTTCGAGAAACCATTTTCTCTCTTATTTCTCGAGTATCTCGTCACGATTATATACTATCATACATTTTGGATCTTGTTCATTCGCTTACTCCAACTGTCAATCATCCCGATGTACTAGCAGAAATTAACGAACTTCGCGCTCGTGTGACGACTTTGGAGAACCTGGTGCGAAGGTTACGAACACCAGCAGCAGCACCAGCAACATAATCAGTACCACCATCATCGACGTCGACAGTACCCTTATCATCCCTAAACCATAACCGCGCCGTAACTCTCAACATCACAATCTGTACCTCGAATATCAACATCACACGCCTCAATATTACCATCTGTATTTAGAGTATGATCTTCATTCTACATATCGTTCTACATCGATTAATCTCGTTCTACGTATTGTTCTACCTCATTTACCTTCGTTCGACATGGTGATTATGAAATCTCTAATGTTTTAGAGATCATGTAATCCAGTATTAACAATAAATCAGATGAGTTTAATATCTTATTGACTCATTAAATCCATGATTACATCCGATGAAAATATATATACAAGTATATTTTCATAAATATTGTAATTAAAAATTCTTTTGTACAAACTGTTAATGATGAAAATATTTTAACGGGTGGGTAGTACCCGAGAAATATTTAGAATTCACATTAATGAGTTACACTGTACATTCTTCGAATCTGATTCAACGATCATTTACTATCCTACTTACAATCACCGATAAAGGTATCCGTTAACCTCAGATTAACCATTTTCATTTAAATTTCATATTTGGAATTTTTACTTATCCGAATCCAACAAGTGGCATAACGAAGAAAACATTGGACAAAATAAAATTTGTTAGAAACAAACGGATTAACTAATTGAAATTTGGTTAGGATTCCACGCTAACTGTTCCGGCTAACTGTTCCCAGCTAACTGATTAACATTTAATTTATCGCAATTTACATTCTCGCAATTTAAATTATCGTCATTTAATTTCTGTTATTTACTTTTACGCACTATAAATAACGGGACACGTATGCAAGGTTTCGACTTATCATATTGACCCATCTATATATATATATATTTTGGAACAACCGTAGACACTCTATATGTGAAGGTGGGAGTTGGCTATACAGGGTCGGAGTTGATTCTAAAATATATATATACTTTGAGTTGTGATCGACACCGAGACCGGTACACGGGTCACGATACGTATTATTTAATTCGAATATTATATATTAAATTATATATGAATCATTGAACCATCGGACTATTGAACTGCTAACTTTGGACAATTAAAATGAATTAAATTAAAATATTGATTATAACTTATGAAACTAAATAATTCTTCAAGCTTGCCACTTGATTTCATCTTAAACCTCATTTGTATCTCGACAATTACAATGCGTGTTCAAATCTTTCATGATTCTTGAAAACCCCTCAATCGAGAGGATGAACCAACCGCGTTTCATCTACGGAAGAAAAGACTTATGCTCCTGTAAGACTCTCGGAGACTGAGTCAACATTTAACACGCAGCAGTGTTAATTTCTTTAGTGTTATTATTACCCAAAATAACTTTGCAATCCCTTTTCAAATTAGCCAATTTTATCACAGCTCCAGCAAGTTAACCTCGATTTCTCAGAAAGGTTAGTTTCGATATATATACACGTTATTCTTTCGCTGTCGTTACCGGAGAATCTTTTATATTCCATCATCAGCGTTTAACCATCTAAAAACACAATTCTCCTGAAACCACCTCAGTTTGATAACCGATGACCCAGATCCGTTAACTTTGAGAATGCTGACGAAGTAGCATGTTGTAGATGGTCTTAATAGCCAAAAGTTGATGATAAAGAACGGAGTATTGGAAACACTCAATAGAAAATTTAGTACCAAAAAGCGGATTATGCGAAACTATGAAGTAAGCCGTGGACAAATCACAAAGAATAAGTTTGACTTCAAAGAATTTAAAAGATTCAGTGCCTGCTGAAATCCTTAGTACATACCCTACTCCTTACTTTAAAACCTTTGCTGACACTATTCATCATCGTCATCCTTCGGCATTAGAAGTTCCAAGATATTATCATATCTTTCATTATAAATATCCTCAATGTTTCCGAAGATATTTTTATAACTATTCTTATCGGAAATCATCTATCTTCTCGTGCTATCTGTATCACATCATAAAAGAAACTGTGTTAGTTTCTAAAATCTGAAACCTCCGAATTTAAAATATGAATGTTTTGAAGTAGTGTTAGGAACTGATGCATGAATTAGTATAATATAATGAAACTTGATCAACTTCATTATATTACAGTAAGTCATGTTAAGTTTCTAATGGAATATGATGATTCACAGTACCATCATCATGTGCCATGTTACACGACTTTTTCATTCTACTTAATTTCTAAGCATATCACGGAAATATTTCCTTGATAATTCTGTTCTTCCGTAACTCCGATAATCTGCTAATAAATCGTGAGATTACATTTTCCTTCTGATTAGAAGATTTTTTTTAAATTCCTTGAATTCCGAAAAAAAAAAATCCACCATGACTGCATTAAAAGTTAAGACGAAACTTTTCACTCTTTTATAATAGCTTCACTCGTACGCTTCGTATGATCGAATTGTTTTATCTATATTACTCAATGATGATAAAACTCTATTTATCAATTATGGATATACTTTTATTGTTAGTCATGACCACCTCCATCAAATTTCGGGGACGAAATTTATTTAACGGGTAGGTACTGTCACGACCGGGAAAATTTCGACTAATTTTAAACCAAACTCTCGATACGATATTGTATTTTCAACACGAAAAGCAAAGTCTGATAGGTTGAGTCTCGAAAATTTTTGAAACTGTTTCATAAATTAATTTGACATGTGACTGTTCCCGACGACTCACGATATGACTGCTTGTAAATAGACATGCATCTATATATATAAATGTATATAATAATATGAAATATTATATACTGTAATTATTAGAATTAATTATTTTAAAATAATAATAATATATAATAATTACTATTTAAGAAGTATTTACATGATTAAATAAAGTATATAAAATATATATTTTGTGGTTTCGAATTTATTTAGGAAACGATAGTAACACCCAGTTATCATTCGAATGACATTACACGAGTTAAAAATGAACTGTATAAATTTTAGTTTTTACTTAAAAAGATATCTAGAAGCTATTCAATTAATTTTAAAAATATTTAATTTTTAGTTGGGACGAAGCTCGAATGACAGATCAAAATCTACGATTGATATTAAGCAAGTTAAATCCGAACTTATATGATCTTAAAATAAATGGTTAGCCAAAAATGAGATTTACAAATTATAAGCTTATTAAAAATATGTTTAGAAACTATATGTTAAATTTTAAATTTTTTTTATATTTTACTTAGCGGTTGGTAGTGACTAATTAATGTCATTTTTATTTAACAGTTAATACTCGAATTTATACCATAATGACTAAAATAAATAAAGATATTTACTGTAAAAATTTGGGATTTTTCTGAGAACTTTTATCCGCCACTGTTTAATAACGGAAGACGAAACCCAGTCCGTGTAAATGTGTCGGTAGAACACTCCAAATAAAGGAGGTTGCTTCATCATTGGATTCTGTTTCCAATTTTTCTTCATGCACGATCTTTTCACAATCTTTAAAGTAATACTATATTATATTATTATTATTATTATTATTATTATTATTATTAATTATTATTATTTATATCATAATTTCTATATATCTATGTGTATATATATATTTATATACAAGAATGCAGAAAAGATATATGAGATACACTCATCACCTCCCTCACTTCACCTTCTCCCTCACAACCACAGCCGCCCCGCCACTTTCCACCACTATTACCAAACAGCCACCACCACCCTTCATCTCCACCATCACCGAGGAGAACCACAACCTTTAATCACCATGAAACCGCCAACTTTCACTCTTTCTCACTCCCTCCCTTCAATCCATTACAACCGACACCCTAGTCTCACCTCCAACGACTTTCAACCCCACCACCTACAACAGCCTCTGCCAGCTATTTTTTTTCTGATTCAGGCCGTCGAGAACCACCAAAGAACGTTACTGTGTTGCTGCTATTTCTTGTTCTTATTTACGGAAACAACTATCTTTCTATTTCTGTTTTCACAGTTAACCACAACCAACATAATCCATCGAACACCACCTTCTTAATTGTTGATTTCCCCGCTGCTACAATTTGAATTAAACTTTGCTCGCTACATAACCTCCTATTTCTGTTATAAACCATTTATAACGATGATGAGTTATATTTTTTTTGGATTCTATTTTTTTTCTAAACAACGATGATAGGATTGGTGATGATGATTTACGGTTATGGTTAAGATTATCATGATGATGACGATATTATATGATGATGATGATATGAATTAGTTGATGAATGATACATAATATGATAAGTATTACGATAGTAATAATAAATCGATGATGATGCTAATGAATATAGATGAAGATGTTGAAAAGTAATCAAATGGGTTTTGAAGAAGATGAATAAGAAATATTTGTTTAAGTAATTAGGAATTCAGTTTATTCCAGAAAAGCACAAATGGAGGAACGGTTATGAGGGTGTTTGGTTAACGAGTGGTGTTGAGTTCGAATCTTGGCTACAATGATTTATTTTTCTTTTTCAACTAATACTTACACCAGTGGGCTAAGAGTTGGGCCGTGTATATGTTATTGGGCCGTAAAATATGTTCTAGTAACGGGCCGAGACATAGCTGAGACCCAGGTACATTTGCTGTTGAAAATAAATTAATGATGCTGAAGGAGAAACAGAAATATAGTGTATAGACATTAAAGTGGTGATATTTAATAGAAAGCAGAATTGGGTGAATTGGTTTGAGTGTCGTTTGTGTTTACGAGTGGTCATGAGTTCAAACCTTGTCTGCGGCATATCGTTTTTGAAAAAGCTTTTAAGGTAGTATCTATATTATTATTATTATCTTTAATATTAGTATTTTATCATTTTTATTACTAATATTATTATTTTTACTATTATTATTATTATCATTAAGATTATTATTACTATTATCATTATTATCATTACTTTCATATTAACAATATTATTATTACAAATAAATATTTATATATAAGAGTATATGTATACTATTACAAATGATTATATATTATACAAAACAAAATATTGATTTTTACTATAATATTAATCATACATATATATAAAACTATATAAATATTAAAAATTTTATATATATATATATATATACATATATATATATATATATATATATATATATATATATATATATATATATATATATATATATATATATATATATATATATATATATACAAATTAAATACATAAGATATATAATTTAAAATATAATATATAAATTGTCTGATTACGATTATATGTATTAATATATATACCTAATATAGGTTCGTGAATCCGAGGCCAACCTTATACGTGTTCAATGGTGTTATATGTATTTTTACTACAAAATACATTAGGTGAGTATATAGTCCCACTTTTAAACTCTAAGTATTTTGGGATGAGAATACATGTATTTTATGTTTTACGTTATGGACACAAGTAACTGAAAAATATATTCTACGTTGAGTTGTACCACTGGCATACTTCCCTGTAGCTTGGTAACTATTATTTACAGCGGTATTGTAAACGCGAATCCTGTTGATAGATCTATCGGGCCTGACAACCCCAACCGGACTGGACGACCAGTATTCAACGGTTGCACAGTACTTCGTTTCGTGACTACACTTGGTACGGTGTAGTAAGATTTCATAATAAAGGGAATATGCGACGTGATTAAATGTTAAGTATGGTTACCAAGTGCTCAACCACTTAGAATATTTTTATTAAAATGTTTAAACATGAAATCTTGTGGTCCATTGTTATAACGCTGCTAGCATCAAACCTATATATCTCACCAACTTTATGTTGACCTTTTAAAGCATGTTTATTCTCAGGTACGAATTAAGTCTTCCGCTGTGCATTAGCTCATACTAAAGACATTACTTGGAGTCGATCATCGCAATGGAACCAAATGTTGAAGACCTTGTCCAGGTGGATAAGGACGGGTCTTTACACGCATTAATATTGAAAACTCTTCCGCGGCCTTGTCCATTCGTGTTCTCCTGGTTCGGGCAATTTCTAATAATGTGGCCCGGTTTTCCACATTTATAACAAACTACATTGGCATAACTCGCTCCGACACTACTTGCTCCGCCATTACTCGTTCCGACACCATTTTTTCCTTTCGTTCTATTAACCCCTGGTCCGTAGACCTCACACTTCGCCGCGCTATGACCATTTCTTTTACACTTGTTGCAAAATTTGGTGCAGAACCCCGAGTGATACTTTTCACACCTTTGGCATAGCTGCTTCTGATTGTTGTTGTTGTTGCGGTTATTATTGTTGTTGGGATGATTGTTGTAGTTGCTGTTGTTGTTGTTGTTGTTGTTGTTGTTGTTGGGCCGTTTGTTGTAGTTACAATTGATGTTGAGATTGTTGGGATAATTGTTGCGATTACTGTTGTAATTGCTGTTGTTGTTGTATTGGTAATTCTTATCACCGTTTTCCTCCCACTTTCTTTTGACTTGCTTTACATTGGCCTCTTCAGCAGTCTGTTCTTTAATTCTTTCTTCAATCTGGTTCACTAGTTTGTGTGCCATTCTACATGCCTGTTGTATGGAGGCGGGCTCGTGTGAACTTATATCTTCTTGGATTCTTTCTAGTAATCCTTTCACAAACGCGTCGATCTTCTCTTTCTCATCTTCGAATGCTCCCGGACACAATAGGCACAATTCTGTGAATCGTCTTTCGTACGTGGTAATATCAAATCCTTGGGTTCGTAACCCTCTAAGTTCTGTCTTGAGCTTATTGACCTCGGTTCTGGGACGGTACTTCTCGTTCATCAAGTGCTTGAATGCTGACCACGGTAGTGCGTACGCATCGTCTTGTCCCACTTGCTCTAGATAGGTATTCCACCATGTTACGCAGAACCTGTGAAGGTATGCGTAGCGTACTTCACTTTGTCCTCTTCAGTACACTTACTTATGGCAAACACCGATTCGACCTTCTCGGTCCACCGTTTCAATCCGATCGGTCCTTCGGTTCCATCAAATTCCAAAGGTTTGCAGGCAGTGAATTCTTTGTAGGTGCATCCTACACGATTTCCTGTACTGCTAGATCCAAGGTTATTGTTGGTATGTAGCGCAGCCTGTACTGCGGCTATGTTTGAAGCTAGAAAAGTACGGAATTCCTCTTCATTCATATTCACAGTGTGTCGAGTAGTCGGTGCCATTTCCTTCAAAATAGTCAAATGGAACAAGTTAATCATACAGAATATTAAGAGTAGTTAATAGTATTTCGTAGCATAATATGAACTCATTTATAAAAGCTTTTTCTTCATATTAGCGTTTTATAAGTTTAAATTCGGGTAGTACCTACCCGTTAAGTTCATACTTAGTAGCTAATATACAATTCAACTACTACAATTCTATATGAAAAACTGATTATAATAATATTTCGCGTTCAAACTTTTACACAATATTTTACAAACTTACAATACCGCTTATTTTACATATAGCATGAAATATAGCACACAATAACTTTGATACAAGATAGTTGTGAAGATAATTCTAGCTAGTACACAAGTCGTTCAGCAAAGGCAATAAAGACACGTAATTCATACGTCCAGAAACAAGTCATGCATTCTGGTTTTACTAGGATTACTTCCCATCCTTGGTCTTGTGGAACATAACCGTTATGGCCGTTGATAAGACAACGTGTTGTAACGTCGTCAAAGGGACGAGGGTTACGTAATGTCCAACAGTCCTATAACAATCTAAAAACCTCATTTCTTACCCCAATTACCGACTCCGTCACTTGTGGGAACGTTTTGTTTAATAGTTGTAGCCCGATGTTCTTGTTCTCACTTTGGTGAGAAGCGAACATTACTAATCCGTAAGCATAACATGCTTCTTTATGTTGCATGTTAGCCGCTTTTTCTAAATCACGAAGTCCAATATTCGGATATATTGAGTCAAAATAATTTCTTAACCCATTGCGTAAAATAGCATTTGGGTTCCCCGCAATATATGTGTTAAAGTAAACACATCGTAACTTATGGATTTCCCAATGTGATATCCCCCATCTTTCGAACGAAAGCCTTTTATAAACCAAGGCATTCTTGGAACGTTCTTCGAATGTCTTACAAACTGATCTCGCCTTAAATAGTTGTGCCGAAGAATTCTGACTGACTCTAGACAAGATTTCATCAATCATGTCTCCGGGTAGGTCTCTTAAAATATTGGGTTGTCTATCCATTTTGTATTTTTATACTGTAAAATAGACAAGAGTTAGATTCATAAAAAAAATTACTTATTAATACAAGCAATTGTTACATATATCATAAAGCATAAGCACACTATATTACATATATTACACCACACGAATACAACTATCTTATTCCGACTCGCTTGTTTCTTCTTCTTCGGTTTTGGTTCGTTTTGCCAAGTTTCTAGGGATATATGATGTTCCCCTAATACGAGCCGTCGTTATCCACATTGGTTTAGAAAAACCTGGTGGTTTAGAGGTTCCCGGGTCATTGTTACAACTTAAGGACTTCGGGGGTTGACGATACATATAAAGTTCATCGGGGTTGGAATTAGATTTCTCTATTTTTATGCCCTTTCCCTTATTATTTTCTTTTGCCTTTTTAAATTCAGTTGGGGTAATTTCTATAACATCATCGGAATTCTCGTCGGGATCCGATTCATCGGAGAATTGGTAATCCTCCCAATATTTTGCTTCCTTGGCGGAAACACCATTGACCATAATTAACCTTGGTCGGTTGGTTGAGGATTTTCTTTTACTTAACCGTTTTATTATTTCCCCCACCGGTTCTATTTCTTCATCCGGTTCCGATTCTTCTTCCGGTTCCGACTCTTCTTCCGGTTTCGACTCTTCTTCCGGTTCCTCTTCGGGAACTTGTGAATCAGTCCACGAATCATTCCAATTTACATTTGACTCTTCATTATTATTAGGTGAGTCAATGGGACTTGTTCTAGAGGTAGACATCTATCACATAATAGCAAACGCGTTAAGAGATTAATATATCACATAATATTCACATGTTAAAAATATATAGTTTCCAACAAAATTTGTTAAGCAATCATTTTTCAAGTAAACACGGTCGAAGTCCAGACTCACTAATGCATCCTAACAAACTAGATAAGACACACTAATGCAAAATTCTGGTTCTCTAAGACCAACGCTCGGATACCAACTGAAATGTCCCGTTCTTATTGATTAAAAACGTTCCATATTAATTGATTTCGTTGCGAGGTTTTGACCTCTATATGAGACGTTTTTGAAAGACTGCATTCATTTTAAAACAAACCATAACCTTTATTTCATCAATAAAGGTTTAAAAAGCTTTACGTAGATTATCAAATGATGATAATCTAAAATATCCTGTTTACACACGACCATTACATAATGGTTTACAATACAAATATGTTACAACAAAATAAGTTTCTTGAATGCAGTTTTTACACAATATCATACAAGCATGGACTCCAAATCTCGTCCTTATTTAAGTATGCGACAGCGGAAGCTCTTAATAATCACCTGAGAATAAACATGCTTAAAACGTCAACAAAAATGTTGGTGAGTTATAGGTTTAACCTATATATATCAAATCATAATAATAGACCACACGATTTCATATTTCAATACATATCCCATACATAGAGATAAAAATCATTCATATGGTGAACACCTGGTAATCGACATTAACAAGATGCATATATAAGAATATCCCCATCATTCCGGGACACCCTTCGGATATGATATAAATTTCGAAGTACTAAAGCATCCGGTACTTTGGATGGGGTTTGTTAGGCCCAATAGATCTATCTTTAGGATTCGCGTCAATTAGGGTGTCTGTTCCCTAATTCTTAGATTACCAGACTTAATAAAAAGGGGCATATTCGATTTTGATAATTCAACCATAGAATGTAGTTTCACGTACTTGTGTCTATTTTGTAAATCATTTATAAAACCTGCATGTATTCTCATCCCAAAAATATTAGATTTTAAAAGTGGGACTATAACTCACTTTCACAGATTTTTACTTCGTCGGGAAGTAAGACTTGGCCACTGGTTGATTCACGAACCTATAACAATATATACATATATATCAAACTATGTTCAAAATATATTTACAACACTTTTAATATATTTTGATGTTTTAAGTTTCTTAAGTCAGCTGTCCTCGTTAGTAACCTACAACTAGTTGTCCACAGTTAGATGCACAGAAATAAATCGATAAATATTATCTTGAATCAATCCACGACCTAGTGTATACGTATCTCAGTATTGATCACAACTCAAACTATATATATTTTGGAATCAACCTCAACCCTGTATAGCTAACTCCAACATTCACATATAGAGTGTCTATGGTTGTTCCGAAATATATATAGATGTGTCGACATGATAGGTCGAAACATTGTATACGTGTCTATGGTATCTCAAGATTACATAATATACAATACAAGTTGATTAAGTTATGGTTGGAATAGATTTGTTACCAATTTTCACGTAGCTAAAATGAGAAAAATTATCTAATCTTGTTTTACCCATAACTTCTTCATTTTAAATCCGTTTTGAGTGAATAAAATTGCTATGGTTTCATATTGAACTCTATTTTATGAATCTAAATAGAAAAAGTATAGGTTTATGGTCGGAAAAATAAGTTACAAGTCGTTTTTGTAAAGGTAGTCATTTCAGTCGAAAGAACGACGTCTAGATGACCATTTTAGAAAACATACTTCCACTTTGAGTTTAACCATAATTTTTGGATATAGTTTCATGTTCATAATAAAAATCATTTTCTCAGAATAACAACTTTTAATTCAAAGTTTATCATAGTTTTTAATTAACTAACCCAAAACAGCCCGCGGTGTTACTACGACGGCGTAAATCCGGTTTTACGGTGTTTTTCGTGTTTCCAGGTTTTAAATCATTAAGTTAGCATATCATATAGATATAGAACATGTGTTTAGTTGATTTTAAAAGTCAAGTTAGAAGGATTAACTTTTGTTTGCGAACAAGTTTAGAATTAACTAAACTATGTTCTAGTGATTACAAGTTTAAACCTTCGAATAAGATAGCTTTATACGTATGAATCGAATGATGTTATGAACATCATTACTACCTTAATTTCCTTGGATAAACCTATTGGAAAAGAAAAAAATGGATCTAGCTTCAACGGATCCTTGGATGGCTCAAAGTTCTTGAAGCAGAATCATGACACGAAAACAAGTTCAAGTAAGATCATCACTTGAAATAAGATTGTTATAGTTATAGAAATTGAACCAAAGTTTGAATATGATTATTACCTTGTATTAGAATGATAACCTACTGTAATAAACAAAGATTTCTTGAGGTTGGATGATCACCTTACAAGATTGGAAGTGAGCTAGCAAACTTGAAAGTATTCTTGATTTTATGTAACTAGAACTTGTAGAATATATGAAGAACACTTAGAACTTGAAGATAGAACTTGAGAGAGATCAATTAGATGAAGAAAATTGAAGAATGAAAGTGTTTGTAGGTGTTTTTGGTCGTTGGTGTATGGATTAGATATAAAGGATATGTAATTTTGTTTTCATGTAAATAAGTCATGAATGATTACTCATATTTTTGTAATTTTATGAGATATTTCATGCTAGTTGCCAAATGATGGTTCCCACATGTGTTAGGTGACTCACATGGGCTGCTAAGAGCTGATCATTGGAGTGTATATACCAATAGTACATACATCTAAAAGCTGTGTATTGTACGAGTACGAATACGGGTGCATACGAGTAAAATTGTTGATGAAACTGAACGAGGATGTAATTGTAAGCATTTTTGTTAAGTAGAAGTATTTTGATAAGTGTATTGAAGTCTTTCAAAAGTGTATAAATACATATTAAAACACTACATGTATATACATTTTAACTGAGTCGTTAAGTCATCGTTAGTCGTTACATGTAAGTGTTGTTTTTAAACCTTTAGGTTAACGGTCTTGTTAAATGTTGTTAACCCAATGTTTATAATATAAAATGAGATTTTAAATTATTATATTATCATGATATTATCATGTATGAATATCTCTTAATATGATATATATACATTAAATGTCTTTACAACGATAATCGTTACATATATGTCTCGTTTAAAAATCATTAAGTTAGTAGTCTTGTTGTTACATATGTAGTTCATTGTTAATATACTTAATGATATGTTTACTTATCATAGTATCATGTTAACTATATATATATCCATATATATGTCATCATATAGTTTTTACAAGTTTTAACGTTCGTGAATCACCGGTCAACTTGGGTGGTCAATTGTCTATATGAAACATATTTCAATTAATCAAGTCTTAACAAGTTTGATTGCTTAACATGTTGGAAACATTTAATCATGTAAATATCAATCTCAATTAATATATATAAACATGAAAAAGTTCGGGTCACTACATTAGGCCCAATAGATCTATCTTTAGGATTCGTGTCAATTAGGGGTGCACTAATTCTCAAAATTAGTGATGTTCCCTAATTCTTAGGCTACCAAGCAAAAAGGGGCATATTCGGCTTCGATCATTCACCCATATAATGTAGTTTTGATTTCTTTTGTCTATTTCGTAAAACATTTATAAAACTGCATGTATTCTCATCCCAAAAATATTAAATTTTTAAAAGTGGGACTATAACTCACTTTCACAGATTTTTACTTCGTCGGGAAGTAAGACTTGGCCACTGGTCGATTCACGAACCTATAACAAATATGTACATATATATCAAAGTATGTTCAAAATATATTTACAACATTTTTTATTACGTTTTAATGATTTGAGTTTGTTAAGTCAGCAGTCCTCGTTAGTAACCTACAACTAGTTGTCCACAGTTAGATGTACAGAAATAAAGCAATATATAATATCTCGAATCAATCCACGACCCAGTGTCTACAAGTCTCAGACTCGATCACAACTCAAAGTATATATATTATTTTGGAATCAACCTCAACCCTGTATAGCTAACTCCAGCATTACTTCATATAGAGTGTCTATGGTTGTTCTGAAATATATATATAGATGGGTCGATATGATATGTCAAAACATTGTATTCTTATCTATGGTATCCCAAGATTACATAATATATGTTAGAATACATGTATAATACAATATAAGTTAGTTAAGTTATGATTTGTATAGATTTGTTACAAATTTCACGTAGCTACAACAAGCAAAATTATTCAATCTTGTTTTACCCATAATTTCTTCGTTTTAAATCCGTTTTGAGTGATTCAAGTTGCTATGGTTTCATAATGAACTAAAATTTATGAAAATAAACAGAAAAAATATAAGTTTATAGTCAGAAATACAGGTTACAAGTCAATATTGTAAGAGGTAGTCATTTCAGTCGAAAGAACGACGTCTTGATGACCATTTTGAAAAACATACTTCCACTTTGAGTTTAACCATGATTTTTGGATATAGTTTCATGTTCATAAGAAAAATCATTTTCTCAGAAGGACAACTTTTAAATCAAAGTTTATCATAGTTTTTAATTAACTAACCCAAAACAGCCCGCGGCGTTACTACAACGGCGTATGTCCGGTTTTACGGTGTTTTTCGTGTTTCCAGGTTTTAAATCATTAAGTTAGCATATCATATAGATATAGAACATGTGTTTAGTTGATTTTAAAAGTCAAGTTAGAAGGATTAACTTTATTTGTGAACAAGTTTAGAATTAACTAAACTATGTTCTAATGATTACAAGTTTAAATCTTCGAATATGATAGTTTTATATGTATGAATTGAATGATGTTATGAACATCATTACTACCTCGAGTTTAGTAGGTAAACCTACTATAAGTGACAAAATTTGATCTAGCTTCAAAGAATTCTTGGATGGCTCGAAAGTTCTTGAAGTAGAATCGTGACACGAAAACAAGTTCAAGTAAGATTTCCACTCGAAATAAGATTGTTATAGTTATAGAAATTGAATCAAAATTTGAATATGAGTATTACCTTGAATTAGAATGATAACCTATTGTAAACAACAAAGATTTCTTAAGGTTGGATGACCACTTTACAAGATTGGAAGTGAGCTAGCAAACTTGGAAGTGTTCTTGCTGTTTTCTTGAGTAGTTGTTTTGTTTGTTGATCTAGGTTACCTAAATTGAGCTAGATTGAGCTAGATTATGAAGGAAATGATGACGAACACTTAGAACACTAAGAGAGTAATTGAGAAAGAGTAATTTGATGCATATAAATGGAAATCAAAATGTGTTTGTGGTAGGTGAAATGGGACGTGAGAATGGAGTCAATATAGGCTCCATTACTTTGTTGTTTTGTTAGATATTTCATGCTAGTTTCCAAATGATGGTTTCTACATGTGTTAGGTGACTCACAAGGGCTGCTAAGAGCTGAATTATTATGTGTATATACCAATAGTATATACGTCTAGGAGCTGGGTATTGTACGAGTACAAATACGGGTGCATACGAGTAGAATTATTGATGAAAATGAATGAGGATGTAATTGTAAGCATTTTTGTTAAGTAGAAGTACTTTGATAAGTGTCTTGAAGTCTTTCAAAAGTGTATGAATACATATTAAAACACTACATGTATATACATTTTAACTGAGTCGTTAAGTCATCGTTAGTCGTTATATGTAAGTGTTGTTTTGAAACCTTTAAGTTAACGATCTTGTTAAATGTTGTTAACCCATTGTTTATTATATCAAATGAGATGTTAAATTATTACATTACCATGATAATATGATGTATTAATATATCTTAATATGATATATATACATTTAAATGTCGTTACAACGATAATCATTACATATATGTCTAGTTTCGAAACCCTTAAGTTAGTAGTCTTGTTTTTACATATGTAGTTCATTGTTAATACATTTAATGATATGTTTACTTATCATTTATCATCTTTAAACATAGTGTAACAATATATTAATATGATTCATATGTATTTAGTAAGACGTTGTTATAACGATAATCGTTATATATATCGTTTCGAGTTTCTTAATTCAATAAACTCATTTTTATGTATATCACTCATTGTTAATATACTTAGTGAGATACTTACTTATCATAATCTCATGTTAACCATATATATGTCTATATATATAACATCATTTAGTTTTTACGAATTTGTAACGTTCATGAATTGCCGGTCAATTTGGGTGGTCAATTGTCTATATGAAACCTATTTCAATTAATCAAGTCTTAACAAGTTTGATTGCTTAACATGTTGGAAACATTTAATCATGTAAATATCAATTTCATTTAATATATATATATATATATATATATATATATATATATATATATATATATATATAAATATATAAACATGGAAAAGTTTGGGTCACTACAAACCGATTTGTCTCATTGGTAGTTACTACAAGATACTTACCATAATTATTTCTATCCGTATTACTAAAGTGATTCATAAGATTATCGGAGTGGAGCAAATGGCTTTCTTGAAAGGTCGTGGCATCTTAGATAGTGTCCTTATCGCAAATGAGATCATTAATGAGCTTAAAGAAAGAAGCAAAAAGGTCTCGTCTTTAAAATAGATTTTGAAAAGGCATTTGATTGTATAACTTGGAATTTCTTATCCGACACAATGCATCACTTAGGGTTCGGTCAAAAATGGACTCGTTGGATCATGGCATATCTTTCATCGGCCTCCATATCGGTAGTTATTAATGGATCTCCAACAAAAGAATTCACACCGGAACCTAGAGTACGATAGGGGGACCCAATTTCCCCCTTTCTATTTTATTATAGCGGCAGAAGGGTTAAACATCCTAACTAATAGAGCTTCTTAAAATGGGTTTATATTAGGTATTGAGGTCGATCACGACAAAATATTAATTACACACCTTCAATATGCCGACGATACCATATTTTTTTGACGAATGGAGCAAACGTAATGCATCTAATATAGCCAAATTACTTAAGTGCTACGAAGAACTCTCCGGGATCAAAGTTAATTTTCAAAAAAGCAACATATTCGGGGTTGGAGTAAATAAAGTACATACAGAGAATTTGGCAAATCGTCTTGAATGTGGCGCAAGAACTTAACCTTTCACTTATCTTGGTATGTCAATTGGTACGAAGATGAATTCGGCATCGGCTTGGCAAACAATCATGGACAAATTCAAGAAGCGATTCTCGGATCGGAAAGCTAGGACCATCTCCTTCGGAGGAAGACTAACTTTGGTGAAATATATCCTTAGTACTTTACCTCTTTATTTCTTCTCATTATATCGTGCACCTTCTAGCATCATTAACATACTTGAATCCTTAAGACGTATCTTTTCTTTTTCTTTTTTTTGTGGGGGGGGGGGGGGGGGGGTGTTATGTTAGGTAAAATGGGACATGGTTTTAAACTCTTACAATAAATGTGGTTTAAACATAGGCTCATTATATGCAAAAAAAGATAAAATAAAATATCCCTTCTTTGTAAATGGTGGTTGCACTTTAAAAATGAACCTAACGCATTATGGACCAAAATATTTTTGAGTATATATGGAGTTGATGGTGGACTCTCAATTACTAACCATAGCAGGGCAACTGATAATGCTAAAAACGAACATATATTTCATAGCATTATACCTCAAGAAAGACAAGCTTTTAGTTGCAATTGTTCTATTTACAAGTGATATTCGTTTAAATAATAAAAGGTGAAGACAAAAGACAGATTCGACAAATTGAAGACGCAAACGACCAAAAAGCTCAAAAGTACAAAATACAATCAAAGTGGTTCAAATTATTGATGAGAAACGTCTCAAAATTACAATAGTACAAGCCGCAAAACGCAAAATACAAGATATTAAATTGTACGAAAGGACGTTCGAAAATCCGAAACCGGGACCAGAGTCAACTCTCAACGCGCGACGCAATAGAGCTAAAATTACAAGTCAACTATGCACATAAATATAATATAATATTTAAATAATTCTTAAAATTATTTATATATTATATATATTTAATAAAACTGTCGGCAAACAAGAAAACAAACGAACCTGAGCTGGAATCCCAGGCCATGCGATCGCATGGCCAGGAAGTAGAAAAACCATACGGTCGCATGACCCCAATTGTCAGGCCACATTCCTATAAAAGGCGTAGTTTTGAGCGAATGTTAACACCTTTTCTCTATCTCTCAATCTCATGTGTGTGTGTATATATATATATATATATATATATATATATATATATATTATAATTATAATTTTAATAATAAGGGTATGTTAGCGAATGTTGTAAGGGTGTAAGTCGAAATTCTGTCCGTGTAACGCTACGCTATTTTTAATCATTGTAAGTTATGTTCAACCTTTTTAAATTAATGTCTCGTAGCTAAGTTATTATTATGCTTATTTAAGCCGAAGTAATCGTGATGTTGGGCTAAAATATTAAAGACGGGGTAATTGGGCTTTGTACCATAATTGGGGTTTGGACAAAAGAACGACACTTGTGGAAATTAGACTATGGGCTATTAATGGGCTTTATATTTGTTTAATTAAATGATAGTTTGTTAATTTAATATAAAGATTTACAATTGGACGTACCTATAAATAACCATATACACTCGATCGGACACGATGGGCGGGATATTTATAAGTACTAATAAACATTTAACCGGACACGGGAATGGATTAATAGTCAATGGACTTATTAAAACAGGGGTGAATTATATACAAGGACACTTGATGTAATTATAGTTTAAATCCTTAATTAGTTGGAATATTTGACTTCGGATATAAGGATAATTTGACGAGGACACTCGCACTTTATATTTATGACTGATGGACTGTTATGGACAAAAACCAGACGGACATATTGAATAATCCAGGATAAAGGACAATTAACCCATGGTAATAAACTAAAATCAACACGTCAAACATCATGATTACGGAAGTTTAAATAAGCATAATTCCTTTATTTCATATTTAATTTCACTTTTAATTATCGCACTTTTATTTACTGTCATTTTATTTAAATGCACTTTTAATTATCGTACTTTTTAATTATCGCAATTTTATTTATCGTCATTTTATTTAGCGCACTTTTATTTATCGCAATTTCATTATCATTATTTACTTTACGTTTAAAATTAAGTTTTATTTATATATTTAATATTTTACATTAGGTTTTAACTGCGACTAAAGTTTTAAAATCGACAAACCGGTCATTAAACGGTAAAAACCCCCTTTTATAATAATAATACTACTTATATTTATATATATATATATATATATTTACAAATATAGTTTTAAAAATATAGCATTAAACTTGGCGAGTTCCCTGTGGACTAACCGGACTTACTAAAAACTACACTACGGTACGATTAAGTACACTGCCTATAAGTGTTGTAGCAAGGTTTAGGTATATCCACTCTATAAATAAATAAATAACTTGTGTAAAATTGTATCGTATTTAATAGTATTTTGTAGTAAAAATATAACTATTTTGTATACACCACGCATAACATTATCAACAAACTTTAGCAGCACATGGAAGGATATAATTAAAGCAAGTAAAACAGTCGATGAACTTGGAATCTGTTTCACCAAATCATGTATCAGCATGGTATGAAATGGCAACAACACATATATTTGGAAAGACACATGGAATGGTTACTGCAATTTTCAACTAGATTAAGTAGGCTATTTGCATTTGAGGCCAATATAGATGTGCTTGTTTCAGACCGTATAATTGCAGACACAACATGGCAACATATTTTCAACTGGCAATGGATTCCCCCTTTAAGAATCCGTAATCTTTCAATACTAAACGAACTTATTCATCTCATTAACCCTCTCTATGTCTAACAGAGCCGACACATGGAACTGGAGCTTAGATACATCGGGATCGTACACAGCTTGCTTCATGGCATCACTAATCGATGATAAGAAACTTATTGATTCTACTGGACCAACAGAGAAACTACGCAACAAAGCCGTACCTCAAAAAATAAGTATCTTCATATGCAGATCGATCCTTTGAAGACTTCCAACACGGTTCAAACTAGATCAAAGAGGAATCAATCTAAATATCATGTTATGCCCACTGATGATACGCATAATGATCTGTATCAAAAAGACACATTTTTTTACAACGTTCCATCTAGAACATAACCGGTGTGAACGGTCCAAGATGAATAACCTCTTCCCAGCCCCACTTAAGCAAACCGGCCAGAAGGTTATTTATGTGCACATCCGGGAAGAAATGTCCCGGACAGAAGCTGGCCATGATGTCACATAAGCCCATCCTGCCCGAACAAGTGTGCAGGCCACCGGCACCACTCACCCGGGTACAAAACACCGAGAGGTTATAAACCATATTTTCACATCAGGGCCTACTTAGCCAAACACACCAGTCACCCGACACTCTTTACAAGCTTGTTACGAATAGAAATACGAACTGGTTGCAATCTTACCCGGTCAAGAGAATACCGTGAAGAAGTACTTGAAATAAACTTCATGTAAAGTCTTTTTGCCTAAACAAGAGCAAGACGTTCATCCGTCACACTATAGACGAATCCACTACACCTTATCGGAATAACTATACCATTCCAGGGTAGACGTCTAGTCCCGGAACAAACACTTGGTCCCGGAACAAGCATACAGTCCCGGAACAAGCACATGGTCCCGGAACGAACACACAAATGGGTTGTACGCCACGTCAGCCCACGAGTCTAGGAAAGTTTGTTATTCCAATGAAAGGGACATGTGCCACGCCAGCCCTCAAAATTGGTGAAGTTTGTTATAACCATGAAAGGGACATGTGTCACATCATCATTCCCTCATAACATCTATAAATACACGTACAAGATCATTCATTACCCACCACTGGATGCACTAATGTTACTTTGCCCAAATTCTTACTGTAGCATTCTCCAGCAGAAAATACAACCCCGATAGAGATTCCGGTCGATATCGAAGTTAACTTTTACTCTAAGATATTACCTTATTCAATCCAAATCGAGTAAGGTTAATCCTATCGTTTGTTTTATGCCCTTGAAATCCAGATTTCAAATTAGGGTTTGCACAGTTATTGGAGATAAATCATTCGATTCATCCTTTTTCACAAATCATGCACTCAAAGCTAAATTCACTTCATCAAATACGATTTAGGTTTGATCACCAACTGTGCAACTCCAACATAGAAACAGTTGAACATATACTAATATCGTGTCCCAAATCAAAAACGATTCGGGAGCTTCTTCTAAAATGCTGGAATATTCAATCCTCCACAATGTCAAACATCGAAGATTCATTCATAGAAAATCAAAGTTTCACAAACACTTCATAAGGAAGGATATTTGGAAAGCTACTAAATGGATATGCGGTTGCACAATTTGAAAACATCCAAACTGCAAAAAAATTCAGAATAAAGAGTGATCGCCAAACGGAATTATAGAAAAAATTCAATCCTAAAGTTTTAGTTAGATATCCAAAAAACTTTAAAAAAAAAAAAAAAAAAAACTTCAATTGTATAACATCAATGGTTGATTAATCCCGGAAGTTATATTTCGTATTCAAAAGCATCTACTGGAATTGGTTGAATAGGCTACCAATATTTCATAATTACTCTATATATCTAAATGATATAGAGCAAATGAATAGTTGCCCTCAATAGTTTCATAAACACTCCTCAAATTTTTTATGTTTTCACAATTCAATCCCGCCCTTTATAACACTTAACTTTATAGCTTTTACAAACTTACCACATAGTTTTCACATTTTATACTTTAACCATTACACTTCTCATTCATTATAAATCGATCCCATTATTTTTACTAACTAACAACTATTCATTATTATTATTATTATTATTATTATTATTATTATTATTATTATTATTATTATTATTATTATTATTATTATTATTATTATTATTAAATCAACCATATAATTTTTCACTTTATTATTGTTTAACTTTTTTTCTTATTATAAATTAACTACGTAACTCATTATATATATATATATATATATATATATATATATATACGGGCAGGTTCAAACGAGAACCACAAAAAGGGCGAGAACTGCGAGAACTTCTTAATTTCATAGTTTTTATACATTTACATGCAACAAATTACATGCAAATGTTTATTAATTCTCATATTACTAACAAACATATGTTCATTACCACAAATTACATGTTAAATTATTAATCATATGAAGTGTTCACATGTTACACAAACAAATATGCACATGTGAACGGGAAACTATATATTTAATTATATAGGTAATATATAAGTTTTTTCAAACTATTTTATTTTCATTCTCACTCTCCATCAACATCTATGGTGCTTAAATCTACTTACATGTGAAAATGTTCGTAAATTAAAAGTTCTCGCAGTTCTCACCATTTTTGTAGTTCTCGTTTGAACTTTTGACTATATATATATATATATATATATATATATATATATATATATATATATATATATATATATATATATATATATATATATATATAGCAAATGAATAGTTGCCCTCAATAGTTTCACAAACACCCCTTAAACTTTATGTTTTCACAATTCAATCCCGCCCTTTATAACACTTAACTTTATAGCTTTTACAAACTTATCACATAGTTTTTACATTTTATACTTTAACCATTATACTTCTCATTCATTATAAATCGATCTCATAATTTTTACTAACTAACAACTATTCATTATTATTATTATTATTATTATTATTATTATTTGATGGAATTCAATGAGTTCATAAAACATGTCATTAAGGTTAACATAGTTACAAAACCAACTTGTAATTGTTAAGAAAGCGGAAGCAAGATTATCAATGAAACAAGTTTATATGTTAAACCATTTAGTTGAATTCCATGTTAATATCAAGTCTTGAAATCATGCTTACAAATATAACAAGATAAGAAGGGTGATTATACCTCCTCTAACAATGTAGAGGGCTGAAATTTGGACAGCAGGAAGGTCGAAGAAGATGATGCAAAATAGAGCTTCAAAAGGATGAAACCTCAAGTAGTTATACCCCAAACTTGTGCACCAACACCCTAGCTTTTAGTTAGGATTTAATAACACTTGATATGAACTTGTAAGATCAAATTAAGAACCCCTCTTGGCCCTCCAAACCCCACGGTTTTGCAGCAGAAAAAAGAGAGAGTTTTTGCCTTTTTTTGATATGTTTGAATGCATGTAAGTGTTGTTGACTCAATGCCTTGATACATATGCAAATACATGGGAAGTAGCCACTCTTGAAAGTGTGTCAAGCGTGCCTACTACATACTCCCATGCCACTTCCATGTGTATTATAAAATTGTTTTATAAAATTAAATTTTATAAAACTAGTTTTTATAAAATACATTTTTATAAACTTGCATATTATTTGTTATGTTTATTTTATAAAACCAATTTTATAAATGTAACATAACTTAATTAATTATTTAACCTATAAATAATTAAATCCTTAATATATAAATTATTCCATAATTTATATATATACATATCAAGTAATATTTCAGAAAACCATTTTTCTTAAAGTTCAAGTGTCGCGTATTTAATCAATGATCCAATCGTTAAGATCAAACACGAATAAGGTGTCAGTAAGTTTGTTATTGGGTATGACCCGACTTGGATCAAAACATATTAGCCACGTTAATTTAATATGTCTCTCGGGCACACGAAATACCTTCATTATTATTAAATCAATCACATAATTTTTTACTTTATTATTGTTTAACTTTTTTTCTTATTATAAATTAACTACGTAACTCATTATATATATATATATATATATATATATATATATATATATATATATATATATATATATATATATATATATATATATATATATTATTCTCTACATCTCTAAATAACAAATGCTTTATGAATAGTTCTTCCTCATGCTTTAATCGTTTATACGTCGTGCAAAAAGGTTGTACCCACAATGACACCACACTAAACATTGAGAACCATTATAAACTTTAGGGCGCCAAATGTAACTTCTTAGGGTAAAAAATGTAAACTCCATAGGGGTCTAAAGTTAAAGTTCAAGGCCCAAATCGTAACATCTTTATTTTCCATAAAACTCTCCAACAAATTCACCTAAATTTTTAACAGCCTTTAAATTTTCGTACGAGTTGGGATAGGTTTAACGGACATAACCGTTAAATACGAAATAATTTTACGAACCAAATACAACAAATTATATCTGAAACGAACTCCCGACGCGGAGCGAGAGCTCTCCTCCACTAGTTCCATCAAAAGTACATATTGTATGTTCTTAATCTGGCCAAGGCTTTTTTTCGTCATTTGGCCGATATAAATCGTTGGGCCTCGACACAATGTACATGTAATTTTATATACTAATTAAAGTTTTCTTGCTTTAAAAAAAAAAAAAAAAAGATAAATATTGGTGTCTTAGAATAAAAAAAACGAAAAATTCTCTTATCTCATATATTAAAAGTTATAAAAAACTATAAATATTTATTTAAAATCCCAATATTCACCTCGCTTTCACACTTTTTCCATTTTGTGGCCATAAGCCCATAAAATAAAGTCCAACTAAATCTCATATCAGATACAGTTCATAGAGAATTCATATTCATATTCATATTCATATTCATATTCATATTCATAGACAATAGACAATTCATATTTATATACCACCTTCTTACCTAGTTGCCTTTGCCTTGCCATCACTGAATAGACTCTTGTTTATTTATTATATATTTCATATAATTATAGTTACTTCACTTCGATATATATACACAAATAAACAATTCTCTTATCTTCCTGCATCAGATTTCCACTATAATCCGAATCAATTTCTTAGTGCGTGCATTTTTCTGTTAAATGTTTTTTTGATAATATGGTGCCAACTATATTAACCGCTCCATCCAAACGGTCTTCACAATCTCCTCCAGCTTCTCACGGCGATTCAACACCTCCCGCGAGTTCACCGACTAAAAACTCCGGCGATTTCACCGCCAAAGTCGCCGCTTCTGATATATCGGCCAAGAGTTCTGTTGAAACCAACTGCGATGAGGTAATTAATTTCTGATTTTTTAGTTTCACCGTCATCATTAGTATTAACAAGATTCTGATAGGATTGTTAGTACAAAGGGTTTTTATTACTTCTCTTCAACTATTTAACTATTTTATTTACCAAAGAGTAATGGCCGCCTACGGTATAGAGGTCACTTTTACGATCTTGTTCGACATTTTGTGATGTATATATTGGTGTTATTTTTAACTGAGTGTGTGAATTTGCCTTCTCAAAAAAATTATTTTATTTAAATTTTATACTAAGTGTTTACATTGTCTCTACAAATTATAACGAGGAAATTCATGGTCGTTTGCATACTATTACATACTATAACAACGAGGAGATTCATGGTCGTTTTGGCAAGTAATATATGATTCAGTATATATATTACTCCCTCCGTCTCATATTAATAGTCCGCGAACAAAAAAATACGCAGTTTAAGAAAATGTTATAAAAGTAGTATATTTTATGTTTACTTTCCAGTTCTACCCTTATCTTTTCTTTCTCCTTTAATCACATCCACGTACATTAAGGGTATTATAGAATTTAACTTTTTTATTGTTTTCTATTTATGAAAGTTAGACTATTAATATGAGACATCTCAAAATAGAATACTGAACTATTAATATGGGACGGAGGGAGCACATATATCACCATAATTAACATACATATCAATGGTTTGTATGCTAGAAAATTATAATCTTTTCATTAGTTAATTTTTTTGCTAATAATATACTCCTAATAAATTAATAAATAAATATACCGAACAAAAATTTGAAAACATTAATAGCAACAAATTTAATTGATAAATAAAAAAATAAAATAAATAAACATGAATTTATTTGGTAAAAACATTTAAATAGAAGGGAAAAAATGCTCAGAACAATATTTAAACATATTGGAATGACGGTAAATGCTTTGACCTTTAGTGTATTGTGAAATGAAATTATTAAATTGTTATTATTATTATTATTTTTATTATTATTATTTATTGCTCCATATTATTAATATTAAATACTAGTTTAATCTAATAACAATAATATTAAATATTAGTTTAATAATTATTATTTTATGTTTGGTTGTTAAAATGCGTCTAGTGATTTGATTTGTTTGGAAGGTAGGGTTGGTACAAATTACTAAGATTAAATAATGTCACTTTCTTTTTGTGAAATAATCTAAATATACCATCATCCACCTATCTCGATGTAACTATTTGTTTTACTCGTTGTAAATCTCCCGAGATCTCGTTTTAGAAGGCAACCGAGATGAGAAGTTCATCTCCTGAGATTTCTCGGTCAATGGGGTCAACTTAGCCATAGCCACGATTTCTAGATTTTCTTGCTAATTTGTAAGATTTTCTTGTAAAATTCATAATTTTCAAGATTTTCTCGCTCATTTCTCGGATATTTTTATAAAATCTCTTAAAACGTATAAATATACATATATTTATGTTTTTATGTATATTTTTATTAAAAAAACTATAGAGTCAATGTAAGTCAACGTCCGAGATCTCCCCGAGATTATTCCGAGATGCCGAGATCTCCCTAAAAAAATTTAAACGAGATCTCCCCGAGATCCAAATTCTCCAACCTTGTTTTTACTTATATTCGGCTATTTTAAATAAGTACCTATTATCATATTACAAATTCTACAAATAATCAAAAAGAGATTCCAATGGATGGAAAAATCAATTGACCAATTAGAACTTAGAAGTGTAGAAACTCTAATTAAGATGGGGAAGTAGTTTAATATTCCATATCTATCTCATTATTATACAATCTCATGTTTCGAAATTTGAAGTTTTTTTTTTTTTTAGCTATAAATATTTTTAATATATTATGTTATAAAAAATTATATAAATGAACTGAATTTTATATGTGTTTTTATTTGTTTAAATTTTATCAAATACTCGTAATATATAATAATAAATAAAAATTAATTAGAAAAAAAAATATAAGTTAAAACATAATGAGATGAAAAAGTAGTTTACTATGGAATATTTGTACTCCGAATTAATTTGAAGTAGTTTTGTGGAGTTAATAGGAGATGGAATGATTAGATTTTTAGAACCTTAAAGTGAAATAAGCATGCTACTATATGACCTTTTTAATGATAGCATTCAATTGAATATAAAATGTTTGTGACAATCATGAACAAACTTATGATAAAAGAGGAAACATCATGCATACATTGTTTAAATATTTTGTTATGCCGTTAACTTTTTAGTTACATTTTTGTATTAATTAACATTAACATATTAACATAATAATAATAATAATAATAATAATAATAATAATAATAATAATAATAATAATGATGATGATGATGATGATGATGATGATGATGATGATAATAATAATAATAATAATAATATCATCATCATCATCATCATTATTATTATTATTATTATTATTATTATTATTATTATTATTATTATTATTATTATTATTATTATTATTATATGAGAAGGTTAGGAAAACTCATATTCTTGCGCCAACAATCTAGCTAATTATCCAGGACAACTATCAACTATACTTAGATAATTGACCAATAATATGGTTTATACATTGTGGGTTTTTTCACGGCCTATACATTAAACATATTGATTTACTTAACATACTTATTTGTTACGTAGTTTTTTATGTTTGTAAAATAAGTGTATGGCTCTGTTTGTTTGATGTGCATATCACTTTCGGTTTTATATGTTCAAGATCATGACTTACGGTGATAGTCATATCGTACGCGATTAATGATGAGTTTTTTCGTGCATATTGATAAGTTTAGTAGTTGAACTTGATGTAAAATTAAATACTTTTAAAATGTGAATTTGTAGAATTAAAAGTAATCACGAAGTATTATTTTACCATGATGAAAATAAAGAATGTAATAGGCCCGACCAATATGAACATGTGGGGTGCTACTTGATTACAATGATAGGATATGATAGTCAAATTGTCACTTAAGCGTGCAATTGCATAAAAGTTATTGTTCCTATATTTTTATTCAATTAAATTCAAAGTGTGCACACTTTACCAACATTGCATTGAGTCAATGAACTTTTGTGGAGAAGAAAAGGTTTATTTGACTTGTGTAAGAAGCATCTTGCATAAGACACACTATTAAAAATGCTTTTATCCTCCTATTGTTTAAAAATAATATATCTAGTTAAAGAACAAATTACTCCACTATTTATGATCGATTTAATGAAGTAGGTTGTAGCAATTTACACTAGTGATACCTCATTATCAACATAAACAGAATAACACAGGTAGATCTCGTACAGAAAAACCTTTTCTCATATAAGGTAAACAATTTGCGGAAAGCTGAGATATGTAGGCGGAAGATAATCTTAAACATTAACTTCAATGAAAATACTTAATAACCTTGTGTTATAGCTCATGTGGTAGTGTCTGCCTCCCTTAACGAGAGGTCAGGAGTTCGACGTACTCCGTGGGTGCAGCATTGCACATAAGGCTGCTCTTTTGCCCTTGAATTCCGCCCAAAGGTGCCATCGCATTGGGGAAGCAGTAGGGGAGGGGGGTTTTACCGTTCATGCTCTTGGATTGGGTCGGGTTTCTTCCTAGACAGCAGTTGAGGGCAGGTTATGCAAGTGTGTGAGATGAACGCATGAGTGGTTAAGTTCCATGGGTGATCCGTATTGCTTTTCCAAAAAAATAAAAATTAAGATACCTAATAAAGCCTACTATGTATATAGCTCACTAATATGTAATGTAAATTGTGAAGTGTTGAACCCACTCATTTGGTCTCCTAGTTGTTGGGTTGATCAATTCGTTTTACTTTATCAAAATGTTATTCCAAATAGGTGACGTCTCTTTATTTATCCTTTAGTGTTGGGACAAATTGTTGGGAAATTACGGTCTCACTAATTCCCACCACCCAGCCCAACAATAATAGTAAAGAAATAAGAACAATACACAACACAAGATTTAACGTGGAAACTCCAAAACAGGAGAAAAACCACCGGCCCCCAAAGAGAGAAAATACACTATATCACAAATTGTTACAATGATATAGACGACTCTCTTAAGCCAACTACACTCTCCAAAATATTTAACTAATACAACTCTCAAACAAGGGTAAGAAAGAAAGAAATAATCAAATACTTAAAGTGTATTGATTGGTGCAATTTGGAATGAAGACTTAACCCCTCTTTTATAACCAAGCAAGTCCCCTCCAACTTTTTCCTCCCACCAATGTGGGATAAACATATCTTCTACTAGCCAAAATAAACCAACAAATCTCCACCTTTTGGATAGAAGAAGATAACCATGCTTCCACATTGCAAGGATAACCGATGTAGACGCTTCCTCGACGACAACTTCAAGATTCTCATCTTTATGCCGTTGACATTATCTCCCAAGAGACAAAACTTGCATCTTCATCGAACATTGTCTAAATCGACAATCATTGTCATCACAGACAATCATAACTCTTAACAAGAATTATCATACTCCACCATTAAGAGTATAGCACTTAGAATATCACATTCCAAGCATTTCACCTCGGCACATGTTGTTGAACAACCAGCTGAAACTTTATGGTGCAACTTCCCTGTTTGGCTTTCTCGAAAGTCCCATCAGCTACAACATCAGTTTCCACCACACAACCTGCATAAATGCCAAACCAATGCCCATGTGTAATTGTGGAACCGCTAACATGTAGCGACCCCGACAAATCGTCAAGTGACGGCGTCGACTACGTGGGTCCCATTACCTGGTCATAAGTCTTTATGACAAAGTTTGACCAAAATATGTCGCCTTCATTTCAAAATAAAGATTGTTTCCCAAGTTTACAAGAATTGTTCAACCAAAAGTTAAGTTACAAGGTTATAAGTACATTTGAAATCTAGGCGACATGGTTTAAAGTAAAGTCAAAAGACGCTCCAAAATGCATGTATACTCGACATCCAAGCAAGTATCAAAAGAGTGCGGAAGCATGTATCACTAAGCATTCAAAAACCTGAGAAAACATAGAAGAATCTGTCAACGAAAACGTTGGTGAAATCATAGGTTTAGTAAGTATTAAACGTTGTTTTTGAACCACAAGATTTTGTATTTCCATAACGTAGATTATCCAAATCATTTGCATTCCAAAAGTGTTGTTATACGCGAGCACTCAATTATCAAAACTTAACCAACGTTACCCCATCACACAGTGCTAGAACCCACACTAAAACACAAAAATATATTTCATCCGCATAACGGTAGCGAACCGTCCGAATGAGGGTTTGTTAAACCCGTATGGCCACACAATATAAGTTCTCGCTTACACCCTGCAAGTGTAACTAATGATAATCGAATTGAGGCATTTTTGTTCTAACTCGCACGTGGAATGTTTGTTTTCACACTTGTGTTCAAAACATAAAAGTAAGTAGTACAAGATGTAACAAAGTATATGTTTTCTCAGCCCACGATTTAAAAGTATAAAAGTTGTTGAAATGGTGGGACTATGATCTCACCTTGTATGCACGAACATAAAGTACTTCGACAAGTAACGTGTGCAAAGAACAAAGCTAGTCTTGACCTAAACATATAGGTTGTATCAATAACGGTAAACACAAACGGTCAAAGATGTTCAATTAGTCCTATGGCTCGTTACGACTCGATTATGTAGCATGTGAATCAATTAGTCAAGTTTCATGCACGATACAAGTAATTAAGCATGTTAGAACGATCGTATAATTGTTTGGTTAAGTTTGACTAAAAGTCAAACTTTGTCAAAGTCAAGGTCAACGGGGTCGGGTCGGGTATCCGACAATTTTCCCATGATGAGAAATCATTTATGAGCAGAATGGCCAAGTTTCATGTTAATCGGAGTTACGGTTAAGCGGGAAACATTTTGTGAAAGGAAAAATAAAAACAAACAATGAGCTGGGCATATGCGCGGCGCGCTATGGGTTGCGCGGCGCGCACCCAAGTGTAAATCCTGGTCAGAACTTAACCACGAAGGCAAACATCTGGGATTTCTAATTCTGCGCGGCGCGCGGGTATATGCGCGGCGCGCAATACCTGGGAAACATGCAGTTTGCAGAAAAATGGTCCAAGTCACGAACCAAAACTCAAATTAACATATTTTATGAACCGAAAACATCCAAAATGCATACTATATATCGTTGGAAAGGTAATTTGACAAGGAAAACAACTAAACACGTTTCATCAAACAAAAACATCAATTTCAATAACCGATTTTCCGTCAAGTGATCATTAAGAATCCATTTTCAAAGTTTCAAGTTCATCAAATGCATTTTAAGTTTCGGGAATCCAATTCACACATGTGATATGCCGATTTGAAGGTAATGAAGCATACATTACTACTAAACACTAACAATTAACATTTCATGGCATTCAAGCATCCAAAAATTCATGTCAAGAACTATCAAACCCTAGTCAAACATCTCAAAATCGATAATCATGTTTTTGAAGTTTTTCTTAATCAACCTACACATCAAATTGAAGCTAATGACGCTAGTAACACATTTAATACATGAACTTTAACAATTAAACAACTTTTAATCATCCAAAATCAAAGATTTAGCAAGCAATTTTCATAATGAACTAGTTACACCAAAAACAACAAATCGAGCATACAAATTACATACACGACATCACAATGAGCCATAGACACTAACTAACACCATTTCAAGTCAAAAACACGAATTTAGAGAAATCTAGAGTTTTAGAAATGTTACCCAAACTTGATGATATTGGTATCAAAATGTAGAGGATGAAGAGAGGATCACGAAAATGTAATTTGTTTTGATGTTTGCTTCTCCAATCGGATTTAGATGATGATTTTATGTTTGAGGGTTTTGAGTTCAAAAATGGGAAGTAGAGAGAAAGAGGAGGATGAAGGTGGGAGGTGGAGATGAAATGAATGGATGTGGTAAGTGGGTTGACTAGTTGACCTAGTCAACTAGTTTGCCCATTTGGCAATCTCGGTCCCTCGAGTTTCAAAGCGGGTGCGGGAATTAACCCAACGAATATTTTAAAAACGTTCGAGTAACGGATGACTTTATAATTAAATAACGAGGATATTATGAACGTTAGTTAACGAAAGATGCCAAATTAAATGACGAAAGATATTATTTATTTAAAAAAAAAAGACGGTGTTAAAATAATTTAACGGAAAAATGCGGGATGTTACATTATCCACACCTCAAAAGAAATTTCGTCCCGAAATTTAGTTGGAAATAATAATCGATGCCTCTCACTCGAGACCGGAGATGTCAATGCTATGAATAAGTGAAGGTACGTCCTTGAGTGTTCTCATGAATTTGGATTTTTACGATCTCCGGTTTCAACTGGTTTTCCTATGAAGAGAAGTCTGTCTTCAATAGTTGGTGCATTTAGAAGAATTGCACGTTCCTGTTCCGCAGGACACGTTTCTATGTCTGTTACACGAAATGTAAGGTAAACGGAAACTTAATTGAGTCGGAAGTTCTAAACGGTAGGAAGCGGTTCCAATACGCCCCAAGGTTTCAAAAGGTTCGATATTGCGGATATAGCCTTTCTCGATTTCCCAAAATGGATTACACCTTTCCAAGGTGCGGTTTCTCAATATTACGCGGTTACACACTGGGATTTGTGAGGTTTTCATCTAAGTTTGGTATGACTCTTTTGGCGACTACGGATCGTCTCGAGCCCTCCTCGGATTTGAATGATTTCAATTGTTGTTTCTTGATGGAGTTCAGATTTCGGTGGTTGATGCTTTGGTTAAATGAACAGGGGTATGACATTAGCGGGCATATAGGGTTTCGGAAAGTGCGCGTGAACACACGAGTGGTAACTACTGTTGTAAGAGTGATCTACTAAAGGTGACAATACGAGTTTGTGACATGTCTTTCCAAGACGTAAATCGTTCGTTTGCTCGGTTCGTCTGTTTGTGGGTGGTACGCGGTACTCATGTCTAAGCGGGTTCCCAAGGTTTCTTGTAAAACTAGAAGTGAAACGAGTATTTCGATACGGAATAATTGACAAAGATACACCGTGTTGGAATAGAATCTCTTAAGATACGTTTGAACAAGTTAGTTAGGGTTCGAAAAATGTTCGTTAGGACTATTCACCCTCGTGGCGAATACTTATGTAATATGAGGAGTTTCTCTATCCATGGAGAAATGTTACAAGGAGTTTCTTTAAACGGAAATGCGAACGGTAAAGATAGTAGTGAAATGAGGACTTAGAATAGGATGAGTTTACATCTCGAGGTTGCCATAACGTGCCTCTAGTTGTCAAAAGTTGAAGTCTGAAAGAGAAACGAGGTAGTACACGTAGTTGTATAGTTCGGGGTTGGATAGTAGTTGGCTGATTATCAGAAACACAAGGACGTTATGTCAAATAAGAGTGATGTATCCTTGGATTGCGTGTTATCTTAAGTTCCAGTAATATCAGACGGTAACGGTGGAATAACAGAGGTACGTAGTGTGGTACGTGATGACGAGAAAAGTTGATCGGATCAACAATTATGTATTCGAATCCTTCGTGCAAAAATAACGAATTTCAGTTCCGTTGATTTCGAGTCGAGAGAGTATGCCTTTCGGGCGTTTAAATAGAATTATTTCTATATTGAGTTCCGTTATGTGCTATACGAATTTAGCTAGAAAGGTTTGCGTGCAAAATTACGTTTAAGGTTCGAACACGGAGAGGTTTAAAGTTTTCCTTAGTGAGTTAACGAGGTTAAAGTCGTGTAACACGAGAAAAGTCAGAAATGAATCTTCGGTGATAACAGGCGAGATCTAAGATTTTACGAATACAAGTCTGAGTTGGGAGAGTTTCCTGATTACATGTGGCTTGATTTCGAGATTGATTGTAATGCCTTGACCATTAACATCATGGTCTAGAAAATTGGACTTCGTTCAACAGAAATTCTCACTCGGAGAATTTGGTATAACGTTGCTCTTTTCTCAAAAGTTCGAGCGTAAGATGGTGATGTTGTTCGTTTTCCTTCTTTACTTAAATAAGTTAAGATGTCATCTATAAATACGATAACAGATTTGTCTAGATAAGTTTGCATACGTGGTTCGGGAGGTTTATGGATACGGACGAGCCTTGGATAAATCGAATGGTACTAAGAGAGATTTACAACTAACGTTGCGAGTTCGGAAAGACTTAGGAGACGTCGTCTCCCTTGACCCTCAATTGATGATAACCGGAACGGAGGTTGATTTGGAACATACGAGATTCATGCAAATAATCATGAGGTCATGGATGCGAGGGAGAGGGTATCGGTTTCCAACCGGAAATTTCTTAGTTCACAATAATCTATACATAAATGTAGGGCAACAATTTCTCCTTAATGAATAGGTTTTGAGTTCCTTAGTTCTATTGGTGTCGAGTTCAATTTCTTAACGTATATCCTCCGATAATATTTATAGGCACACAATATTTTTCCGTTGGTCGCTTAAATCGCCTAAATAGTATCTAGGGGAAAAGATGGAAGGTAATGAGTACAAGTCAAAGTCTTGGTTGTAAAACGTCTAGCGGTAATCGAATCGAACAAGTATGAAGTATACGGTTTGTTGTGAAGAAACGTACCCGTGACTAGTCCATCATCGCCTCGGGCATCCTAGGTGTAGATGTTGTAAGTTCAACGGCGCGCGTTGGTTTTTGCTTTATTCTTTGGGCATTCATTCCTAAAATGACCCGATTGGCCACATTTGTAGCAAATACTCGGCTTTGGTGCGTCGGGCCCCTTTTGAGTGACGGGGGCGGTACTTCCACAATACTTGGCAATATGACCACTACCTTGGCACCGATGGCAAATTAGCTTGCCACATTCACCAAAATGATGCTTGTGGCATTTGTTGCAAAAAGGTCGTGTCCCGGCATAACTTTTCTTGCCGACGGGGGTGAGAGGTTCCTTGGCAAAGTTGTTGTTGTAGTTGCTCGATTGGGGGGCTTCCCATTTTCTTTTGTTGTCACCCGACTCATCCTCGGCTTTAGGTGCCGGCACTTCAATCTCGTCTACCGTTTCGATCAATTGACGGGCCATATTCAGGGCCTCTTGGTGATTACTGGGTTTGGATGACATTACTCCTTGTTTGATGCTCTTGGGAAGACCATCCATGTAAAGTTCAACCCTTAGAGGTTCGGGGGTCACGAGGTTTGGGCACATCAAGGATAGCTCAGAAAATCGTTGATTATATGCCTTTAGGTCATTCCCGACCGCTTTTAAAGTTCTTAGTTCGTGTTCGAGCTTACGGGTCTCTTCGCGCGGGAAGTATTCGGTGATCATCTTTTTCTTTAAGTCGGCCCATGAGAGAGTGTGAGCTTCATCGATACCCACCGACAGCACATACGTATTCCACCATGTGAGGGCGATACCGGCGAAAGTGTGGGTGGAATATTTGACTTTGTCTTGGTCCCGACAACCGCTTATGCTAAAAACGGCTTCTGTTTGCTCAAACCATCGGGTGAGCACAACCGGTCCTCCGGTCCCATCGAAGGTGTGAGGTTTGCACCCCATGAAAGTTTTGTAGGAGCAACCCTCGTTTGAATTACCGGCTCCATGGTTGTTGTGGTTGTGGTTGTTATTGATGTCGGAGGAGATACTAGCCATAGCCGCACCTATGGCGGTGGCTATCATGCGTTGAAAAGCTTGTTCGGAAGTTTCATTACGTGGCCCGCGACGGGGAGGCATTGTTCCTTCAAGACACAAGAATATCGTTGATTAGTATTCTCAATAATACTAATCATGATAGGGAATGATGATGTAGAGAAAATTTTCCTTGACTCGCCTTAAATTCTTTATGTCATAATGTCGGAATGTCCATATGAATCACCGTAATATAATCCCGAAAATTATATTACCCTGATTCTCATGTGCATTTAACATTACCTCATAAAGTCAAGGTGGCGCGTCAACCAAATTTATCAACGTAAGATCAAGATCGAATACGAGTTAGATATGATAGAAGAGTTCGAGTATAGATGCACAAATAGTCAAGTAATTCCTACTTCAGTCTATATGCCGGTTGTAGTCTAGATTCACCTATGTACCCTATGACTCGGGGTGGACACAAATGAACTCTAAATCCCTACAACCAAGGCTCTGATACCACTTGTAGCGACCCCGACAAATCGTCAAGTGACGGCGTCGACTACGTGGGTCCCATTACCTGGTCATAAGTCTTTATGACAAAGTTTGACCAAAATATGTCGCCTTCATTTCAAAATAAAGATTGTTTCCCAAGTTTACAAGAATTGTTCAACCAAAAGTTAAGTTACAAGGTTATAAGTACATTTGAAATCTAGGCGACATGGTTTAAAGTAAAGTCAAAAGACGCTCCAAAATGCATGTATACTCGACATCCAAGCAAGTATCAAAAGAGTGCGGAAGCATGTATCACTAAGCATTCAAAAACCTGAGAAAACATAGAAGAATCTGTCAACGAAAACGTTGGTGAAATCATAGGTTTAGTAAGTATTAAACGTTGTTTTTGAACCACAAGATTTTGTATTTCCATAACGTAGATTATCCAAATCATTTGCATTCCAAAAGTGTTGTTATACGCGAGCACTCAATTATCAAAACTTAACCAACGTTACCCCATCACACAGTGCTAGAACCCACACTAAAACACAAAAATATATTTCATCCGCATAACGGTAGCGAACCGTCCGAATGAGGGTTTGTTAAACCCGTATGGCCACACAATATAAGTTCTCGCTTACACCCTGCAAGTGTAACTAATGATAATTGAATTGAGGCATTTTTGTTCTAACTCGCACGTGGAATGTTTGTTTTCACACTTGTGTTCAAAACATAAAAGTAAGTAGTACAAGATGTAACAAAGTATATGTTTTCTCAGCCCACGATTTAAAAGTATAAAAGTTGTTGAAATGGTGGGACTATGATCTCACCTTGTATGCACGAACATAAAGTACTTCGACAAGTAACGTGTGCAAAGAACAAAGCTAGTCTTGACCTAAACATATAGGTTGTATCAATAACGGTAAACACAAACGGTCAAAGATGTTCAATTAGTCCTATGGCTCGTTACGACTCGATTATGTAGCATGTGAATCAATTAGTCAAGTTTCATGCACGATACAAGTAATTAAGCATGTTAGAACGATCGTATAATTGTTTGGTTAAGTTTGACTAAAAGTCAAACTTGGTCAAAGTCAAGGTCAACGGGGTCGGGTCGGGTATCCGACAATTTTCCCATGATGAGAAATCATTTATGAGCAGAATGGCCAAGTTTCATGTTAATCGGAGTTACGGTTAAGCGGGAAACATTTTGTGAAAGGAAAAATAAAAACAAACAATGAGCTGGGCATATGCGCGGCGCGCTATGGGTTGCGCGGCGCGCACCCAAGTGTAAATCCTGGTCAGAACTTAACCACGAAGGCAAACATCTGGGATTTCTAATTCTGCGCGGCGCGCGGGTATATGCGCGGCGCGCAATACCTGAGAAACATGCAGTTTGCAGAAAAATGGTCCAAGTCACGAACCAAAACTCAAATTAACATATTTTATGAACCGAAAACATCCAAAATGCATACTATATATCGTTGGAAAGGTAATTTGACAAGGAAAACAACTAAACACGTTTCATCAAACAAAAACATCAATTTCAATAACCGATTTTCCGTCAAGTGATCATTAAGAATCCATTTTCAAAGTTTCAAGTTCATCAAATGCATTTTAAGTTTCGGGAATCCAATTCACACATGTGATATGCCGTTTTGAAGGTAATGAAGCATACATTACTACTAAACACTAACAATTAACATTTCATGGCATTCAAGCATCCAAAAATTCATGTCAAGAACTATCAAACCCTAGTCAAACATCTCAAAATCAATAATCATGTTTTTGAAGTTTTTCTTAATCAACCTACACATCAAATTGAAGCTAATGACGCTAGTAACACATTTAATACATGAACTTTAACAATTAAACAACTTTTAATCATCCAAAATCAAAGATTTAGCAAGCAATTTTCATAATGAACTAGTTACACCAAAAACAACAAATCGAGCATACAAATTACATACACGACATCACAATGAGCCATAGACACTAACTAACACCATTTCAAGTCAAAAACACGAATTTAGAGAAATCTAGAGTTTTAGAAATGTTACCCAAACTTGATGATATTGGTATCAAAATGTAGAGGATGAAGAGAGGATCACGAAAATGTAATTTGTTTTGATGTTTGCTTCTCCAATCGGATTTAGATGATGATTTTATGTTTGAGGGTTTTGAGTTCAAAAATGGGAAGTAGAGAGAAAGAGGAGGATGAAGGTGGGAGGTGGAGATGAAATGAATGGATGTGGTAAGTGGGTTGACTAGTTGACCTAGTCAACTAGTTTGCCCATTTGGCAATCTCGGTCCCTCGAGTTTCAAAGCGGGTGCGGGAATTAACCCAACGAATATTTTAAAAACGTTCGAGTAACGGATGACTTTATAATTAAATAACGAGGATATTATGAACGTTAGTTAACGAAAGATGCCAAATTAAATGACGAAAGATATTATTTATTTAAAAAAAAAAACGGTGTTAAAATAATTTAACGGAAAAATGCGGGATGTTACATAACAAACATCCCTTTCCATGGTGGCGCGGACACACCATGAGGATGACGTGACTTCAGAGGAATTCGTCACTCTCCGTAACAACGGAGACAATGTTAGCGTCTTTGGAGCCATTTGCCGGATTAGCTCCACCTGGACAATTAACCCTTACATGCCCAGTCTTCCCGCACCTCCAGCATACCAGATTCTTCTCAGAGTTTCTCTTTCGCCTATCCGAACACAACACTATCGTATCTCCTGATGACGAGACCCCGTTACCTTCCAGTCTTTTCTCCTCGGATAGGAGCTTGCTAGTAACGTCTTCAAACTTCAGAGTTTCTTTCCCATACATCAAAATAGGTTTCACGTGTTCATAAGACGATGACAAAGATAATATCAACCTCAAAGCTTTATCTTCATCATCCACTTTAACTCCAATAGCTTCAAGTTCTGAAACAATACCATTAAGAATACTTAGATGATCTGAAATCTTTGAACCCCCATCCATACGCAGAGTATGAAATTGTTCTTTAAGACACAACCGATTTGAGATGCCCTTGCCCTGGTACAACTGCTCTAGTTTAACCCAAAGCTCATTTGCCGTTGAAAACCCGTGCACATTTGCAAGCACGTTCTTTGCAAGACACAAACGAATCGCACTTGCCGCCCTCAAATCCATATCATCCCATTCTTCTTCATCGAACTTCTTGCTAGAATCACTGCCGGGAACAAGGGTGGGTTTACCCTTCAAAGCCTTGTGTAAACCAGACTGAATCAACACATCCTTGACTTGAACCTGCCATAAGCCAAAATTGATCCTCCCATCAAATTTCTCAACATCAAACCTCATTGGACTGAACTTCGACATCGTATCCGTATCCTATAAACAACACTTTCTCTGATTTTGCTCACGTTTCGAATAGCCAAAAGATGTAGCAGGTAGCCAGGACCCTTTAAATCGGAAATCCACAACTAGGCCACTAACAAATCCAACTATTACTACGAATCAGAAAAAATATTGTCTAACCAGATACCCTATACGATCAATAGAACTCGTTTCTGATGTGGACGATCCACTCCCGTGGCAACCACAGAGCATACTCCGACTCCTATAACCGAGACCCCCGTCAAACCTGACGCTCTGATACCAGTTGTTGGGAAATTACGGTCTCACTAATTCCCACCACCCAGCCCAACAATAATAGTAAAGAAATAAGAACAATACACAACACAAGATTTAACGTGGAAACTCCAAAATAGGAGAAAAACCACCGGCCCCCAAAGAGAGAAAATACACTATATCACAAATTGTTACAATGATATAGACGACTCTCTTAAGCCAACTACACTCTCCAAAATATTTAACTAATACAACTCTCAAACAAGGGTAAGAAAGAAAGAAATAATCAAATACTTAAAGTGTATTGATTGGTGCAATTTGGAATGAAGACTTAACCCCTCTTTTATAACCAAGCAAGTCCCCTCCAACTTTTTCCTCCCACCAATGTGGGATAAACATATCTTCTACTAGCCAAAATAAACCAACACAAATAACTTTAGTCACGATTTTGAAGTTATGATATGTAAAACCACGAGTTTAAACTTTGAGGTGTGAGATGTCACGTATATATTTTATCATGCACTTATTTTGTTGGCGCATACTCATCCATAATTTTAAAGCGATCTTTTACGACCTCTATTTTGTTTTGTGTTCTTACTCCACATTGTGTTGACTTTAATGTGAAACTTCAGTCAACTATCCATCAATAATGCTTGTCCTCTAAACGACAAAACTATAGGCATAGTAGAATGCTAGTTTGAACTGCCATTTCGATTTATAGTTACAATGAAATAACGCAAGTTAAAAAGGAGAGTTCAAATGATACACCTACCTATATTGTTTAGGGATGACACCGTGGGTTATTAATTTGAATTCACTAGATCCATCGCTTATACCCGTGAATCTTATGTTAACCGATGAACTCGCGGATTTTCATTGACGAATTTATTTATGAATTCATACCCGTGCTCGCAGATATTCGCGGGTTACAATTTAACCCGCAAATGTTATATAATTCAATATTTTATATAATGACATAAGTTTTTATCATAAAATTCCAATACATTTCCTTAGTTTATTACTAAACAAGATATTTTACAATCTTTTCAAACACTATAAATATAATCCTAGACATTGATTTGAATAATCAAATTTGAAACTTTTGAACAAATAATTAAATGATTAGTCTATTAGATTATATCATTCTATAATATTGCTATACTCCGTATAATTTTTTATTTAATATATATATATATATATATATATATATATATATATATATATATATATATATATATATATATATATATATATATATATATATATATATATATATATTATCCTATTGTATTATTGTAAGTAATAACAAATATAAGTAATTTTGTATGCATAAATATGCGGGTAAATTAAAAAAAACTCTAATAGATTCGTGGAGTAGATTTTACCCGCGACGGATTTTGCATATCACAACCTTCGATGGTACTGTCAACATCGTTGCGAATTAAGTTTTTTCCTGACGTGTGTGGGTAACATATGATCGTAAAGGTAGTTAACTCCTCTCTGGGTGATAATGTTATCGCCATTTGAAAAAAAAAAATATTTATTTATTTATTTAGGCGCCTAATTTTTAAAGTTTATTACGTAACAGACTTCATTAAATTTGTTTTATCGTTTGTCATGAGAGCATATGTTAACAAACCTTTATTATAATAGTTACATTTGATTTATATATGTCATTTACTGGATTGTACAATACAGTAATTTGGGCACGTTAAATTGTTTATACATAATAGCCACATTTGATTTTTATATGGCACTTATGAATTGTACAATAATTTTAAACACAATTAATTGTATTTAATATTAATATTTGAATATTTGATATGGAGTACATAATTTAATACTGGTAATATTTAATTTCGTTGTTTTGGCCACATTGATCTTTTTTTTTTTTTTTTTGCCACATTGATCTTACTTCATCAGCTCGGCGTGGATCTGATTTAGTTAACTTTAGTTCGAGTTTTGTCATTAGGTGTAGTTAGCTTTTGAGCCTTGCCCGCAATTGCTTTTTGTATTTTGTTTTTCTTTTTTTCTTTTTGAAAAAAAGATTTATTGTATTGTTTTCGTTTTTGTCAAAAAAAAAATAAAAAAAAATAAATAAATAAATAAAATCTTACTTCATCAGCACGTGGTCACTTTAGTCTTTATTTGCCACGCCTCGCACTTGAGAAAATAATTGAATTTATCACCACCAGATCGACCACCACCTAACCCCTAAATCATGAACAGCGAAACCCCTGTATCTTGTGGTTTGTAATTTAAAACCTTTTTCTCAGATTTATTTCCCTCTTTTAATTGCTACTCTACAGTTTACTATTTAAAAAACGTATATAAGATGTTTATTTATTGAATCTTCTGATTTCAGTTAATTCTAAATTCTTAATCATGATTTGTTTAACTTGATTACTCAACTTTCTAACCGCCATTCTTCAATTCATTAGAATTATCTTAGTAATTGATCGCTCAATTTTTATCTAATGGGTATTTTTCAAGTGTAACTTGCTTCCTTTTTAACTTTCAAAAAAAATTAAAAAAAAAAAAGACTTAGGTTTTGCATAAAAGGGGCAAAGGATGTTAGGAATTAACGTAACTATTGGCTGTTGTTATAATTTTATGTGTTTATTTTTTTAGACTACTAGCTAAAAGCTATATATAAAGCATGAAGTTAAAGTTAGCTCAGATGAACCAGATTTATTGATTAATTTACTGATATTAGTGGTTTTCTATGTAACTAGTGTACTATAAATTGAGTTAGTTCATTTAAATTGAATCCTGGATATACATTTTTTTATAATGTGATTGTTTATTTATTTCCTAATTACCTATTACAATAGTAAATTACTGTTGATTAACTTGTTAAATTATGTTTATTCAAATGCAGAAATTGAAGAACACAGATAATAAACAACCATCTACTGCAATGGGACAACATAATGAGGTACAATATGTTGGAATTACTGAATCACCCCCATCATCATCTCCTACAGGTGCTACTAATAACAACAATAACATTAAAAGAGTTTCAATTTTGCCCCTTATTTTTCTCATATTTTATGAGGTTTCTGGGGGGCCGTTTGGTGTTGAGGATAGTGTTCGAGCTGCTGGACCTCTTTTAGCCCTAATCGGGTTTATAGTATTCCCGTTTATATGGAGTGTACCCGAAGCTTTAATAACCGCCGAAATGGGTACAATGTTCCCCGAAGATGGTGGTTATGTGGTTTGGGTTTCATCTGCTTTAGGACCTTATTGGGGGTTTCAACAAGGTTGGATGAAATGGCTTAGCGGTGTTATAGACAACGCGTTGTACCCGGTTTTGTTTCTTGATTATTTGAAATCGGGAATTCCGGTTTTGGCGGACGGGTATCCACGAGTTTTAGCGGTTTTAGGGTTGACTATTGCCCTTACTTATATGAACTTTAGAGGTTTGACCATAGTAGGTTGGGTTGCGGTTTTATTAGGTATATTTTCGTTAGTTCCTTTTGTTATTATGGGTGTTATTTCGATTCCTAAAATCGAGCCCGCTAGATGGTTAGTAGTCGATTTACACGTGGTTGATTGGAATTTATACTTAAACACACTCTTTTGGAACCTTAATTATTGGGACTCGATTAGTACACTAGCTGGAGAAGTCGATAACCCGAAAAAAACGCTTCCAAAAGCATTGTTCTATGCATTAATCCTAGTTGTTTCGGGTTACTTTTTCCCGCTTTTAGTGGGCACGGGTGCCGTACCGTTGCACCGTGACCAATGGACCGATGGGTACTTCTCGGATGTGGCTAAGATCGTCGGTGGTGTATGGTTAAGATGGTGGATTCAGGCGGGGGCCGCCATGTCAAATATGGGAATGTTTGTAACCGAAATGAGTAGCGACTCGTTTCAACTTCTTGGTATGGCGGAACGGGGTATGATTCCCGAGTTTTTCGCGAAAAGGTCTCGACACGGGACCCCGTCAATCGGTATTTTATTCTCCGCTTCTGGTGTAATTCTCCTTTCATGGTTAAGTTTTCAAGAAATTGTAGCGGCCGAAAACTTTTTATATTGTTTTGGGATGATTTTGGAGTTTATAGCTTTTGTAAGGTTAAGAATGAAGTATCCGGCTGCATCTAGGCCGTACAAGATCCCCGTGGGGACGGTTGGGTCGATTCTTTTGTGTGTTCCTCCAACAATTTTGATTTGTGTCGTGTTGGCTCTTTCGTCACTTAAGGTTATGATTGTTAGTGTTGTTGCTATATTTATAGGGCTAGTGTTGCAACCGGTTCTTAAGTATGTTGAAAAGAAAAGATGGCTTAAATTCTCGACTAGTGCTGATCTTCCTGATCTTTTTAACGCTCATGAGCATTCTGAATCTTTGGTGCGGTAGTAACATGATGGGGCGGGCTAGACCGCTAATGCTGATTTGGCTGTGTTTATTTGAAATGGGTGATTAAAATATGGGTTCGGTGTGATTGTAGGTCGTTGGTGGTTTGTGGTTGATTTTGGTTGGTGTTTACAACTGATTAAAGTTATGGTGAATTATGGTGTTTTCAACATGTTGTTTTACTAGTTGGAAACTATTGGTAGTTAGTATACAAAATGTGGTTACAAATGTACTTCAAGCTATGTATTTTGGATGTTGTGAAATGAAAAAGTACATCGTCTAGATCTTGAATCTTCTTTACGCTGTAAAACATCTCATTTTTTTTCTCATCATATGAAAAGAGATTCTTTAAAGAAGTTTTAAAAATTTGTAAAGGAGTCAGTCCCGCATCGGCATTTCCAAATTTGTGAAGGGGTCGGTCCCACAATTGTACCAAATATTTGGTTCCACTTTTACTTCTATACTAGTTTAATAACCTGTGAAATCGTTTGTTATAAAAAACAAAGATATATCCATAGTTGTGGAAGTGTTTCTAAACATGAAACTTTAAATAGTCTAAGCCCTCAACCTTCTACCACGACCAAATAGCGACATCCCAGCAACAACGCAACCAAATCTCAGACACGAAATCACCCAATCTAGACACTAAATCAAACCAAACAACACCAACCTGTCAGTGTAAGCGTTATTTATAATTTAAGTTATTAAATTTTTGGTTTTTACTTGAGTCATTGAGGGCCTTTTTCAAAAACATCTTCCTTTCAACTCTCTTTTCGCCCCCATTCTTCCCGTGGATCATTCTCGATGTATGGTGTTCAAATTTTGCCCAAAGTTCTCCAAATTTGGACCCAAAACTTTCAAATTTGCCCCAAAACTTCCATTTTCCCCCCAAAAAATTTCTACGGTTTTTTAATTTTTTCCCCCAGGTGAAAAAAAACGTGCATCCGCCACTGCTCAAACCGGTGGGCAGGAGGTCTCACATAGTTTGACCCTTTCATTCATCGCCCTCTTTCTCTCCTCTCCTCTCTTCACTCCATCTTCATTGTCATTGTTTTCCACCTTCATTTTTTATCAATCACCGTGATTTTGTCTTTCTCGTTGCTGATGCTCGCTCACCTTGTCTTGTCCTTGATGTTCATTTCCAACGTCACTTGTGGAGTTTTGAGGGTTTTTCCAACGACTCCTTTATCAACTGACGTTTCCCAGGCAACTGATGATGTTTCTGGTCAGGACACCTACTATTGTTGTGGTCGGGGATTTTTGTTTAACTGGTAGTGACACCTTCCATTTTTTACATTGTCTCGTGTAGGAGTTCGAGGGATTGTTCCGACAATCAACAGTCGGCTAGGATCTAGAGCCGCCAGCTAGAGAGTGCCCCATATGCAAAATTAAGGGAGGTTCGGCCATTTAGTTTAGGGATCCCAAAAATACACATTTTATATTATTCGTACCTTATTTTCTAAAATTTCCATTGGAATTTTGATGACTTTGTACTTGTGATAAAAATTTAGATTTTAAACATACATAAAAATAAATTAAGTACATTTAGTTAATTGTGACAATAATTTCTTATTTGTTTTTGATTATTTTGTTTGCTTGTTGATATTGCTTTTTATATACATAACATTTGGTGCAATATTGGTTTCAATTACTTTTTATTTGAGCGTATTCAAGAACTCTCGATATTTAATTTGAATGAAATATGCCTCGGGATTATTTTGTAGATTTGTGATGATTTACAACTTGGATATGGGACTTTACATGAATAATGTTGATGATTTGTTCGAGTTTTGGAGAGCCCTTACTGGCTACTGCACTAAATGGTTCCTGTATCAGCTTGCATCACGGTCGATATATACGCACATCAGTCTTGAAGTTTTGACCCACATAAACCTATTTATGCAAACGGGTCAAAATAATGACGATTGGCGGGTTGACTTGAATATCTACAGGTTAACCTGTTGACCAGAATGCTGCCAAAATATCAAATAGGTTGGTTGGTCGAGAATCACAAACCTAACCCCTAATCATACACAAGGCCAATATGAAGTGAAGGGTAGTCGATCTAGTTCGTTTCAATACCCAAATGTTCAGGTTTTTAAGTATAATTTCGTTTTGATATACATCCACAAAATCAGAACCCGAGCCATGATATTAAGTACATCAATCGAAGTTGTTTATAAAATGAAATGATTGACCATGTTTAACTAAAAGTGAACATACTTCCATAAACAGAGCATGGATAATGATGTGATGTAACCACCCAATCATTTCACTTCTTAACATGATGTTGATTACAGAGCCTGTTTAAAAACTACAACACACCTTTGTCAAAACCTGAAAGCAAAACAGATATAAATGACACGAGTTGTTAGCATTATTATGACAGTTAACAACTTGGGGCATATGTAAATCAGAAGCTTACAATTTTGCTGTGTGGATGGTTGTTATGGTGTAGTAAGTTCATGAAGACATACACTACTACAACCTTGCTTCCCATCACATTTAATCTTCATACCATCCATAATTAATTTTATAACATTGTAGGCCTCTGCACGTAAACTAGAAAAACGTTCTTGAATCCTATCATAAGTTGGTGCTGGAAGTTTTTTTAGTGGGGATTCAATAACAGCCAACGCAAAAAAAATGCGACCAATACTAACTTCCCCTTGATCAATCCGCGCACTTATAGCCTTCCAATATTTCCTGATCCGTGACATTTCGTGTTTGACAAGTTTCTCTTCATCAATTTGTGTTTCCCCTTGTTCATTCATATTTTCCTCCATTGATGCATTACTCCAATTTATATGAGCTTTATTGGTCTCACACTTAATTTTCTCCTGCTCTAGTAGCATCTGCAGGTCAACCATATACTTTTGTGCTGATGTGGCATGCTCTACTGCTTTCATCTCCTGCATGATATCATACAGTTTATAATGATCATTATTGTAGTCTCCATTTATCATTAATACACTATACCATGAGAATCTTCTACGCTGACGCAATTGTTAACCATCAAGTTCTAAATTCTTTCATGTTGATATTTAACCTAAGGGTCTCAAGTATTCTGCAATTGCTTGCCATAATTTTATTTATAACTTCAAACACCACATACATACAATGTATACTAATAGTAAATAAGACTATATGTTCATGATGTAATTTACCTCATACGAGACCATTGTGAAGGTTGCACAAGGAGAACTATCTAGAAAATAGTTTTTTACTTCAATAGGCATAGTTTGTTGCACCGAGGAGAATGGATAATGTGGATAAACCTTTAAATGCTTTAAATTGGCAAATGGAGAAGGCTGATGTAAGATTAGTTCCCGGAAAGAAAAAATAAGCTGCAAAAAGTAATTGTTAATGTAATCTTGTTAATTAGTTCCCGGAAAGATTTTCTACATCTCACTTCCTCATATACCACTTATGTGATATTGAGTTTTGTTGTTATTCTGTTGTTATCATCAATAAAATCTTTTGGCTTTTCAAAAAAAAAAAAAAAACTTTGTTTATCTTATATATTAAAAATAATAAAAAACTATATAGATATTTATTTAAAATCTCAATATTTACCTCGCTTTCACACTATTCCATTTTGTGGCTATTAGCCCATAATTGTTAATGTAATCTTGTTAATTATGTGTCAATATGCATAATATATATTTATTATAATATTTATATCTATCAGGTATTATTTCATCTGCAATAAAGTTTTTGGATAGGTTTCAATAAGAAAGAGAAACTTCAAATAGAGACCCTAAAAGTGCTTCTGGGTACTGAAACAAAAACTTTCAACTTAAGTTCTTTTAAATAGATCTAATGGCAAAAGATCTCATGTTATTTTTAGTGCAAACTATGAATCCCAAATGAAATGTGTCATGTCATAGTATTACACCTTTAGTTGAAATTATAATTAAAATCTTAAATTCCAAAAAAGAAAATTGATAAACTTTCAATAATCAAAATGGTTGGTAGAATTGCAAGTATCATGACAGTTAAAATACACTTATCTCAAGAAACAAATACTTGGTCAAACTAGGTCAAACTCGGACAAGACTCGGGATTACTTGGAAAGTCGGTCAAAACTCGGAAAAAACTCGCGATTACTCGGAAAGTCGGTCAAAATTGGTCAAAACTCAGTGAAATTTGGTCAAAGTCAAACATAGTCAACATCCGAGTATTCTCGAGTAGCGATTTATGCAAGCTTGTTGTTAAGCAAAAAAAAAAAAAAAAAAAAAAAAAAAAAAAAAAAAAAAAAAAATCCTCTAACAATCTAAATGAGAACTACATGGCTAAGTAAAAAAATGTTCATAAGATGCATATTATATAGGTTAAAGATCATTTGACATACCTGAATTAGATCCAAGTTAAGCGTAATATATTTGGCATTTTGTATTAGACGAAGTAGATCAACAAGGTTATGATCATCTATCTTTTCTTCTTTGTAACATGGGTTGCAAATACAAATATCTACCTTTTCCAAATAACATAGACCGAATGAAAAAATTTGCAACAAACCAGAACAAAAACCCTTATAGACCAAGGAGACTAGCTTGGATATAGATTGTAAATGCACTGTTTCCCAATCTATAACAGTGAGATTCTCTAATTTAGGTGCAAACACATTCAACCCATTTTCAAAAAACATTCCTTCTTCAAGTGTAAGATTAATAAGTTCAGGAAGACATATATCAAATACAGTGGCAATATGTGCGCCTGACATGTAACAACGATGTAAGGTGAGATTCTTCAAGTTTGCACATTTAGAGATGTGACCAATTCCCTCATCACCATTAAAAGTGACATCATCAAGATACAATGTTGTTAGAGAAGGGAGATCCCAGGTTGGTGCAGGCTTCAATCGATACAGAGACAGACTTTTTACAGACTCAGAACTAAAGAGGGAAACTGGCAAATCATTTGCACAACGATGTAAGCTTCTGACAGTCAGTTGTTGGGCATTGTGGGTAAATGCATAGTCCATAATTCTTCTAACAAAGTGAAACCTTTTTACGGAAAGTGAGTTCGACTGAAGAAACTTCTAGTAGATTATTGCGGCCAGAGATTAAATGTTTAATAAAGTTGGCAAACTTGGGCAACGTAGAAAAATCCTTACTTGAGAAATTAAGATGAGGTAATGAAGTCCATACATATCTCCATCTAGATGACAAAGCACTTGTTTGTACAGCATGTTTAAGGCCATTAAAAGATAGGATTTTGTGAGTGAGATCATCGGGCAAGTTGCTTATTCTATCATCTTCTACGCGCATTCTAACAACTTTATCGTGCCCACAACTTAAATCCATTCCTGTGTTTTGATTAAAATTTAAGAATTTGTATGGCTATTTGGCCTTTGGTTAGTTCCTGAGTCCTTAACGCTACACAACATTCTATTTTAGGTCCAAAAGCTACAAAAACAAAACCATTACAATCAATATTCAATATTCAGTACATAGGACACACTGACTACAAATGGTACAAGTAAATAAATTCCTCTATATCAGGTTACTGTTATAATTACTGATATGGCAATCAAATAAGTTGATAAATGATCAGCCACATCATCAAAATAAGTGCGAACTTACCAATTTCATACTCAAAATACTTGGTTATGAATTAACTGATAAAGTCATACATTCAAAACTCTAAACCCTAATTACTATACATAACTCACAGCCAACACCTTATGAATAGTACTACTCCTTCTCCCAACTTTCACAAACTTCACCCCCTAACTTTTATTAAAATACAACTCAACCCCCACTTTATACATATATTTTTCCAATTCCCACAAACTTAACCCCCTAACTTTTATTAAAATACAAACCAAACCCCCAATTTGCTAACTTTTAAAAAAAAAATAAAAAAATAAAACCCGAACGCTAAAAGAAGCAGCTTTCACAAAAGGAACAATCCTTCAGTGTTAGATGCCGAATTACTATACATAATTAACAGACGAATCCTTATGAATAGTACTATTCCTTCTCCCAGCTTTCACAAACTTAACCCCTAACTTTTATTAAAATACTAATCAACCCCCCACTTTATACATATATTTTTTCCAATTCCCACAAACTTAACCCCCTAACTTTTATTAAAATACAAATCGAACCCCCAATTTACTAACTTTTTAAAAAAAAAATAAAACCCGAACGCTAAAAGAAGCAACTTTCACAAAAGGAACAACCCTTCAGTGTTAGATGTCGAAAAAAATTCTTTTTTACAAAATAGATCAAGACTTTTTTTTTAACTCGCATTCAAAACGGAGCCCCCGGCGCGAAGCGAGTGATCCACAACTAGTTTTTGAGTAATACATAAATGTTATTAACAGGATCTACCAACTACCAATACTTTGTATTCTCACTTATATATTGCTAATCAATCAGTAAATTTAAATTGAAAAGGGGAAATTTTTGAGTAATACATAAATGTTATTAACAGGATCTACCAACTACCAATACTTTGTATTCTCACTTATATATTGCTAATCAATCAGTAAATTTAAATTGAAAAGGGGAAATCGGTAGGAACAACTATAAAATGAAAAATCCAAGCGATTTAACTAGTAAAAACGAAATCGGTAATACAACAACTGCAAGTAGAAAGCGAAATGAGATGATTGAATTCGCCATGGTTAGGGTTTAATTACAAAAGGTTACCTATTTTATTAACGTAGCAGATTCACATTTCAGAAGACTGTAGAAGCTGGAAGGTGCGTTTAATTACAATTTACAATTTACAATTTACAATTTACATTCGCCCGTATGGTGAGGCTTCTTTGGTAAGCTTCCACGATATAAAATAATGCTCGTATAAATTTATACAACACTTCACTTATGGTCCTTTTAGTTTTATAGGATTACATTCATGGTCTCTATGATTTTTCACGTCAAGTATGGTTCTTATTCTTTTTACTTGAGTCACTGGTGGTTCCCGTCCTTAACGCTCATTACCTTTTACCGTTAAAATTTTACATATGCAAGGCGCACAAGGGTATAAACTCTATTTAACCTAAACCCTACCAAACTCTTTTTTCTTACCTTTTTCGCATCTCTGAACAAAAAACACACACCCATGAATGTAATCGGACTATTCCAAGTGTCAGTGAGGTTTTGAACTAAAAACTTATACGTATTGATAAGTATTTCGAAGAAAAGTTGATTTTGTTTAATAATATCGAAATTATTGCGCTACAGTACACCCACTTGCAACCCTAGGTCAGCCCGATTATCACAAGCACTAGATAGTATGTTTTCCATCAGCAAACAAAAAACTGACCACATGGGCCATAAATATATCCTCTATATTACTAATCCGGTAGGGTCTATCCGACGTGTCAATCAAACAGCACTACTACACATTTATCTTTTTTTCCCTTCATCCTACAATTAATAATATATTTCGACTAATTTTCTCAGACTTCCACGTGTCCCTAATTATTAGCCTCAAAATAAAAAATAAAAAAAAATCCGTCAGTTTAATCTTTTCGTTATCTCTAAAACCAAAAAAAAAACTAAATCCTAAATTGGAATCGGAATAATTGATTAATCGAAAATCGTCTGCCAATTTTTTTTCAATTTACTTTTTGAATCCGATACTCAAATTGATAAATGTCGTTTGCGATTTTTTGTTCAATGTAGTTCCAAAATCCGATACCCAAAATCGTTAAATTGAAGTTCAAAAGTTCGTTTTGTTCAAGATGATGATTGATTACTGCAATATGTGAAACCCAAAATCATAAAATTGAAGTTCAAAATTGTTTATTCTTGAAGAGGACGATTTCGTTAGTGGAATATTTTTCAATTTAATTACAACACAATCAAAAATAGTATAATTGGTATTCAAGATTTAATCACTATTTCTTCTGTTCTGCGATCGAATCACTTCATGGCTGGTACGCTTTTAATCTTTTTCGTATTTGTTTTATGTTTACCAGTTACAATTTTCTATTTTTCTAATTGTTTTATGTTAACCATTTTCTTGCTATGGTGGTTAAATACAATAAATATTCACGTATTTTAGTCCATCTGATTATTCATGTTTTTTATTATGTGAAAGGTTAGAAAAAATTGTTATTCATATTGCATAGTTGAAAATTTGATTTGTTCTGTGTTTAGTATTTTAAACTTTTTTGTTTTAATTATATTTTTACAACAAATAATTTATTATAAATGGAAATAAAATCAATTACGATAAACTTATTTTGAATTTCAAATCCCAAATACAGTTGTGTTCCCATGTTTTTCATATCTTCAAAAATCCAAAAAAAATGGATTTTATCAACTGAATCCCTATTAATTAGCAATCATGGGTTACTCTCCTAAATTAAGTGTCGACAGTTTTCTTTTTTGCATATATACCTAATGAATTTTACCTAATGAATTTTACAGCCTCATTTAGGTAAAATTCATTAATTAGTGATTCTTTGATTATGCAGTTTTTATGAATTCGGTTTCATTGTTACATTGATTAAGAATTATGTTTTATATGGCAAAGTGTAGTTCAAATCAGGTTACTGGCTCCAATATAAACTTTTGAGGGGAATCACAATCAAGGGTAGTTATAGGTTATGTCATCAAGAATCATGCCTTTTCTGCATCTGTGTACCCGGTTGTGAAGATAAGGTATCTATACATCTTTAATAGAAGTGGCAAGATGGTTGGGTCACCCTCATACTCTTTCTGGCTAAGTGAAATATGTTTGTTGGGTTAGAGATAAAAACACAAAAAAATAAGCCTTTCACAACCGGGTGAGTCATTTATTGTTTCTATTTTATATTTTATCTATATTTATATAGTAATGATTTTTATCTGATGTTAAAATGTGAGTGTTTTGTGCACTGCATTATTTTTTAAAGAATGGTATTCGATTATGCGGCATGGATTTTTTTGGCTTTCATGTTTAACGAATTATTTTCATTAAGGTTTCTTATTAACCGCCTGAAACAATTAAAAGGAGTATATTTGCTAAAATCAATTTTGAAGTCATACGATTTCCTTACAGGTTTGTAATTTTCATTTTCCATATACGAATTTCACTATTGGTTTGTTAATTTTTATGATTTTTTTAAATTGACAGTTTAATATAATTCACTTACACTTAGGTATTTGATTCGGGATTCCATGCACAAAATTACTTGTGATACTGTCTTTGTCATACCGAATCAAATACCTAAGTGTAAGTGAATCATATCTAAGTGTAATATAATTACTTGCGAATGTACGCATACACTTCATAGATATGAATCATATCTAAGTCAAAAGAGGTATAGTCACATAAGGTATGTTTAGGTGATTGACTTGGTATATTTTGAATTTTTCAACTTTTTGTGTTGTCTATATAAGTTTTGAGTAGTGTTATTGATTTGTATTATGTTTATTCGATATTGTATCTCATATGACTGAATATGCAAGATATTGAAAGAAAAGGTGATGCAATGAATTGAGGTCAGAAAGTGCGGATACGAGCTCCAAATTAGGTGATTTCAGTAACAGTGAAGGTTGATTTTTGTTATATTTGAGATTTTATTGTAAGTTTCTTATATACATTATGTGTTAATAAATCTGTATTTGAATAGGATTGAATAGTACTTAGCTTTTATCAACAACTTCAGGAAATTGACATTGAGTTGGAATTGTTATGATGGTTATTGTAAAAGTATGTCAACAGGCTGAGATGTATCTGAGATGCAATAATATTACATGGTGTTGGCTTTTCAGGAGCAGCAGGTATCTTCTGATTTTCGTTTGATCGGGTATCTTCGAATTTTGATCAGGTATGTTGTCTTCCGAAAGTAGATTTCAATTTCTATACACATAATACTTATCTTAATAAGGATACATTAGGTTAAAATTGTAGTTTTGTTATGTATCTTTATAAGTGTTTAAAGATACATTTAGTATGACAATATACCTTATTTGTATTATAAGTGTTTCTTTATAAAAGTCTATAGTATTTTTTCTTTAAAAGCCGAAGTTTGAGTCTGTTATGAATGAGAACGGTCATTATGTAATTCGTAATGCAGCTGTAGTCGATAACCCCGAGAGGTATTGATCAATCCATTGAACACGTGACTGCAAATTAATGATCATTGGAAAGTCAATTGCAATGGCGTTTGATAAATCTGAATGGAATGGTCCTCATGAGCATACTTTTGTCCCCTTTATTGATCTAAATCCAGTTTGTTAGGAGTTGGAGTTACTGCAGGTAATTACATTATATATAAATTTAACTGGTTTCTATTTATTTGTATACAAATTCCTTATTGGTTTGTAGCTACCTATTGTGCTTTGTTTATCATCATATATGTTTTTTTGCGTATTTATTTATTTTTTACGCTTCTGTCTAATAGACGGGCTCATATTTGGTCATATATACATATTTGTAACATATACGTATCATAGTGGTAGCGTTCCTGGTGATCCTTTTGATGTGTGAGTGGGTACTATTGCTCCGTCTGTTTCTTCAAGACAGTTTTCCAGTAGGTATTTCTTGCAGCGTGCTAATCGTTTGAACAATATTAGTATTTACGGTCCAGTCAAATAAGTAAATTAACTACATGTTAAAATGGGTTTGGCCAAAAATAGTAACTCTTTTGCACATTTTTCTTTAACTATAATAATGCAAAAGCATTTGAATATATGATGTCAAAGCTAAGGTATACAAAATAGTTTATATTTTACTAGGAAAAACTATTAAATACGATACAATTTTACACAAGATATTTATTTATTTATAGAATGGATATACTTAAACCTTGCTACAACACTATAGGCAGTGTACCTAATCGTAGAGTAGTATAGTTTTTAGTAAGTCCGGTTCGTTCCACAGGGAGCGGGCTTATTGCACACTATATTTTTAAACAACTATATTTGTACAAAATATATATAATTATATATAATAATATATAAAAGGGGGTTTACCGTTTAATGACCGGTTTGTCGATTTATATTTTAAGCGAAGCGTATAGTAAATGACGATATTTAAATAACAATATAAAATAAATGACAATAATTGAAATGACAATAAATAAAAGTACGAGGAAAAATGAAATAAAATATATTATGCTTATTTAAACTTCCGTAACCATGATGTTTGACGTTTTGATTTTAATTTATTGTCCTGGGCTAATTGTCCTTTGTCCTGGATGTATTTGAAACCTATCTGGTTTTTGTCCATAATAGTTCATCGGTCATAATTATAAACTGCTCGGCAAATTTAACCTTATACCCGAAGTCAAATATTCCAACTAACTGGGGATTCGAATTGTAACAAGGTCTTAATACTTTGCTTAATGAATACACCAGGTTATCGACTGTGTGTAAACCAAGGTTTTAATACTTTGTTAACAATTACACCAATTACCCTTGAATGTAATCCACCCCTGTTTTAATGAGTCCATTGACTATTAATCCATCCCCGTGTCCGGTCAAATGAACAATAATTCGTACTTATAAATATCCCGCCCATCGTGTCCGATTAAGCGTATGTGGTTATATATAGATACGTCAAATCATAACCTTTATATTAAATTAATGAGGTATCGCTAATTTAATATAAAGCCCATTAATAGCCCATAGTCTAATTTCCACAAGTGTCGTTCTTTTGTCCAAACCCCAATTATGGTACAAAACCCAATTACCCCATCTTTAATATTTAGCTCAACATCATGATTACTTCGGCTCAAATAAGCATAATAATAACTTAAGTACGATACATTAATTTAAAAAGGAGAACATAGCTTACATTGATTATTTATCGCGTAGTAGTACATGGACAGAATTTCGACTTCAAAAACCCGTAAAATAACTTTTACATAACCCAAACTAATCTAATATAACACTAATCTATACTATATATATATATATATATATATTATATATTATATATATTATATATTTATTTATTTATTATCTTACGGAGTATTATTATTATTATTATATTTTTTTACTCGCAGAATTCGTGACCTTTTATAGGAGTTTTGATTTCTGACAGCTCCGCGAGTCGTGGAGTTTTTAGCCTTCAAACTCCGCGAGTCGCGGAGTTTTAAAATCCAGCTCAGGATCATTTGTCTCATAGCTTGTCGACATAATTTTTAAATATATATAATATATAAATAATTTATATAATTATTTAAATATTATATTATATTCTTGTGCATAGTTGACTTGTAATTTTTGGTCCGTTGCGTCGGGCGTTGATAGTTGACTCATGTCCCGGTTCCGGATTTTCGAATGTCCTTGCGTACAATTTAATATCTTGTACTTTGCGTTTTGTAACTTGTACTCTTGTCATTTTTAGACGTTTTTCATCAATAAATTGAACCTTTTGAATTGTATCTTGAACATTTGAGCTTTTTGGACGTTTGTGTCTTCAAATCTTCGTTTTCGCCTTTTGTCTTCGCACTTATTTATTTAAACAATTACAATGAAAATATAATACAATTACATATGAAAACCTATTATTTAGGAGGGATATTGCTATGAAATATATGTTCCTTTTTAGCCTTATCAAACATCCCCACACTTGAGCGTTGCTTGTCCTCAAGCAATACAGAACTTGAAATAAAAACATACATGAATCACTTTTTTATTCATCACACTTTGTACATCAGTGATTTTGATATGGTGGTATAAACAATGATAGTAACGATAGAACCATGGTTAAAGATGGGTGTGTCATCCACAGTTGCCTCGGGTTTAGGTCAACGACACTTGCAATCAAATAGCCGATTTACTTTCGGTTTCCAAAGCAAAGTGCACATTTGAAAGGCGGTTTACAGTCCCACATGACTATGAAAATTTAGATCCGTAAGGAAATTGGATCTTTATGAAAACATTTGATCTTTTGAAAATTCAATCTAGTTTTTACCCTAGATAAGTTTTCCGGAATAACCCTTCACCTGTGTTTGCAAATTATTTTTGTGGGTTGTGTGGGTTTCAGATTTGAAAATTTTAGCTCAACACTTGTGGTTTTGTGTTACCCACTTGCTAACCTTGTATTGGGAAAGCAACACGTCCAGTATACTTGCTCCGTATATTACCTTTCGGTAAACTACCGTCCGGTTGTAAAGGAAAGCGATGAACAAGAAACTGTTAAGGCAATGTCCCGTGACTTGCTTTTGATTATGGTCTATAAACGTGTCGGATGCTATTACTATCCTTTGTAGGAGCAATAGTAAAGATCATCCTATAATTTTCGATCTGGCACAAGGTCCTGTCTCCGACCATGCTATGCAACCACCGTTCTTACGGTTGACACCCGATTTGGTTCAGGTGACCTAATGAATTCCAGGTGAATTCCTAGGATTTTACGTTCAAAGGCAATGAACGCATTGAAAATGGGTTTTCAGAAAACAAATCGGTTTTATTTTTGATCAAAATATTTTCTCGTTCAAGCTCGAGTTTAGATATCATTGAATTCCATGAGTTTGTAATTCTCAATCTTTAAGGTCAATCTCAAGGATTGAGTAATATCAGGCTTAAAAGCTGATTTTTGATCTTTAAGGAGATTATCCTTTCTGGGGATCTGATTCATTAGTCTTATCAAGCTAATTTGCACGGCGCCCTCCCCATTTTACGAGACAGATCCTCTCATGGTTAGGATAAGTCTGACCACTTGGCGACCCTGTTTTATGCTGAGGTCCGTGGATTTCCTGCTGATTTTAGTGTTGACTTTTCTAGATTTTTCGTCAACCTACAGCTGGTCTGAACGACAACTTCTTGACCTAAATCAAGAAGCGCGTGTCTTTTTCGGAAGACTTTACTTCTTTTTAATGATGGAATTGATTCATCGTGTAGATCCATCTTTTCTTTCAAATATATTACAGTAAATCGGGTAAAACTGATTAAAATCGTCCAAAACAAAAGTACCTTCAATAACTTTACAGAAACATGTGATAGATAGTTTTTAATTGAATAACTTGGTACATTCTCCCCACACTTAGTTTCTTTCTTTGCCTTTTTATTCTCCTTTATTCAATTTTAAATTAATTCAATCGTTTTAGGGTGTTTCTCAATTTATGTCCTTTCCGAGGTAACGATAATTTCGGTATTAACACCTAATTTTCACAGTTCATAAATATATATAAACATGATTTTAAATTCATTTAGTTGAAAATTTTTCAAATTTTCATAAAATTTGGCAAATAAACCAAGTATAAACCCGAGAGAATTTATAACCCTTCCCCACACTTGAGATCATGCAATGCCCTCATTTGCATGAAATCAGACTCTAATTATAAATTCATGAGGGTGATTAGTGTAGAAAAATGATTGAAAATACCCAGTTTGTAATTACAAAGCTCGTTGAATGATAGATGGCGCGCCTCATCGTTCATTCCTTCTTGTTTTATCACACATACTTTTTTTTTTTTTAAAAACGGTTGCTTTTCTGAACTGTTTGCTAATATTTGAAAATGCGTCTTTTACCCTTACTTATTATGCATGTTTATTTAACGAGTTATGCACTAACCCGAACCCCTAATTTAACGTTAAGTGGGGTTAAACTTCCCCACACTTAGCTGACGACATGTGAAGTCGGTAGAATAAGTTCCACGAATTAGAATAGTAAGCCAGTTATTTACATCTCGGGTGGTATATATTATATCAATGGGTTTAAAGTTTAGACTCGCCCGATTGTCACTACTTAATTCTTTTTTAAGTGTAGCTTTTAGTAAATGGATATATCTCTTTTCTGGTTCTTGGTCAAATGGATCGATATACACCGACATACATATTTCTATAGGGTGGACAATTCCTAATATTTCCTTCCTTTTATTCTCGTGATCAAAGTTTTCACCTCTATTACCCGATTGGGTGAAATCCGAGGTGTCATTATCTATTACAGCTCGTAGTTCATCTTCGGTAGATGACTTGTCTATTGAGAATATTGGGTTGGAAGGTTGTGGAATGGTGAATTTCGGGATTGGAGTAGATTCTTCTTCATTAACGGTACTTATCGGTCCCACCACTTTGGTCTCGGGGGTAAAATTTTCAACGTTATCGTTTTCCCAAGAGTACCAATTTGTCACCCTTACTTCTTCTTCATCCATAGAGGCTAATGTGTCGATATGTTGTGAAATTGGTAAAACTGAATAAAAAGTATCATCGGGATAATTGGTGATTTCGGAGCTCTCGAATTCATCAAAATTCGATGATATGAGATTTTTTTGCACAATACTCCTCAGATCAACAGGTATGTAATCTGATAGAGTTTCAGTTTGCCGATTTACAAACTCTCTCATTTGTTCATTTTGAGCATTGAGTTTTTCGAGTTTGATTTTCATATTGTCTAATAAATTTTCAGACAAGTAATTTTCCTCGTCTACTGATTGTTGAGTTTGGATATATTCTTGGGAATAATCCCAATTTGAATTGTATTATTCATAATCATTCCATTCAGGTTCCGTGGGTGCGTAATTTTCCATAGGAACGTAATAATAACATTCCCATGTTGAGTGATAATCTCCACAGATTTCACAACCAGTTATTGTTTCGTCATTCGTGATCCAAGATTGACCGAACGAATTGTCATCAACACTCGTTTGAGAGTATTGATTTAATTGATTTTGGATATCAAAAAGAGTTTCCATAGCCTTGTTTTCAAAATTTTCCATTTTATTGCGATGGCCAAATTTTAGCTACAATGTGGTGCATTTACTAATTATCCTATTAGTTATAAAAATAGAAAAACTTATATAAGTTGTCCAATTAATAGACTTTTCTGCTTTTGCCCACGTTTCGAATAGCCAAAAGATGCAGCAGGGAGCCAGAACCCTTTAAATCGGAAGCTCACAACTCAGCCACTAACAAATCCAACTATTACTACGAAGCAGAAAATTGTCAACGTCCATTAATTTAACCACTTAAATAATTTTTCTTTCTGTTTGAGATATTAGATAAGAAATAGAGAAAATTTCTAAGTCCTAAAAACTAAAGCGTCGAGAAATAAGAAAGAAAAAGAATGCGCGTCGAAAAACGTCGAAAAATAAAAATAAGAAAATAGCGCGTCGTAACTTAAAAAGGAATTAAAAACTAAGAATTAAAAGTTGCGTCTAAAAATATTAAAGCTTAAAAGAAAAACTATATCCCAAATGGTAATAACTTAAAAAGATATTAAAATATAAAAACGGCGTCGCAAAATTCTAAAGCACCTAAATCTTAGTCTAAAGAAAAAGCACTTAAGGGATTTTACGGCAAAGCCTAAAAATCTAGAAGTAAAAATAACTATGGCAAAAACTAAGTTTAAAACTAAATATGAGCTAAAAATACAAATATTACGCTAAAACGATTAAAAAGGGACAAAATATAAAAATATACAAAAAGTTGTAAAAAGTACAATTTTTATAAAAATATTATTTTTATATTATTTATTTATTAAAACTATTAATTTTACATATAATAAAACTAATTAAAATTTAAAATAAAATTTAATTAAAAAAACTTAAACTAATTATAATAATTAAACTAATTAGGGTTTATTAATAATAATAATAATAAAATTCGTAATTAATGTGGAATTAGGGTTCTGTCACGTGTGTCAGAGTGTCTCCGCGAGTCGCGGTATTTCAAGCAGCAAACCCCGCGAGTCGCGGGGTTCCAAAATTCAACTCTGGTACAGTTTTTAATTCGACGTGTTTTTATTTATTTTATTTTTATATTTTTCTGTTTTAAAATCTAAATATTTATATAATAAAAACTTATATTTAAAAACTAAAATAAAAATAGAAGTACTTTATAATTTTATAAATAAAAATCGTAAAACTAGATTTATATATATATATATATATATATATATATATATATATATATATATATATATATATATATATATATACATATATTTTTGATATTGTTTTTCTAAAAATATATTTATACAAATATATATTAAAAATATAGCGTTTCGCCAAGTCCCCGGCAGCGGCGCCAAAAACTTGATGTCAAAGCTAAGGTATACAAAATAGTTTATATTTTACTAGGAAAAACTATTATATACGATACAATTTTACACAAGATATTTATTTATTTATAGAATGGATATACTTAAACCTTGCTACAACACTATAGGCAGTGTACCTAATCGTAGAGTAGTATAGTTTTTAGTAAGTCCGGTTCGTTCCACAGGGAGCGGGCTTATTGCACACTATATTTTTAAACAACTATATTTGTACAAAATATATATAATTATATATAATAATATATAAAAGGGGGTTTACCGTTTAATGACCGGTTTGTCGATTTATATTTTAAGCGAAACGTATAGTAAATGACGATATTTAAATAACAATATAAAATAAATGACAATAATTGAAATGACAATAAATAAAAGTACGAGGAAAAATGAAATAAAATATATTATGCTTATTTAAACTTCCGTAACCATGATGTTTGACGTTTTGATTTTAATTTATTGTCCTGGGCTAATTGTCCTTTGTCCTGGATGTATTTGAAACCTATCTGGTTTTTGTCCATAATAATTCATCGGTCATAATTATAAACTGCTCGGCAAATTTAACCTTATACCCGAAGTCAAATATTCCAACTAACTGGGGATTCGAATTGTAACAAGGTCTTAATACTTTGCTTAATGAATACACCAGGTTATCGACTGTGTGTAAACCAAGGTTTTAATACTTTGTTAACAATTACACCAATTACCCTTGAATGTAATCCACCCCTGTTTTAATGAGTCCATTGACTATTAATCCATCCCCGTGTCCGGTCAAATGAACAATAATTCGTACTTATAAATATCCCGCCCATCGTGTCCGATTAAGCGTATGTGGTTATATATAGATACGTCAAATCATAACCTTTATATTAAATTAATGAGGTATCGCTAATTTAATATAAAGCCCATTAATAGCCCATAGTCTAATTTCCACAAGTGTCGTTCTTTTGTCCAAACCCCAATTATGGTACAAAACCCAATTACCCCATCTTTAATATTTAGCTCAACATCATGATTACTTCGGCTCAAATAAGCATAATAATAACTTAAGTACGAGACATTAATTTAAAAAGGAGAACATAGCTTACATTGATTATTTATCGCGTAGTAGTACATGGACAGAATTTCGACTTCAAAAACGCGTAAAATAACTTTTACATAACCCAAACTAATCTAATATAACACTAATCTATACTATATATATATATATATATATTATATTATATATATTATATATTTATTTTTTTATTATCTTACGGAGTATTATTATTATTATTATTATATTTTTTTACTCGCATAATTCGTGACCTTTTATAGGAGTTTTGATTTCTGACAGCTCCGCGAGTCGTGGAGTTTTTAGCCTTCAAACTCCGCGAGTCGCGGAGTTTGAAAATCCAGCTCAGGATCATTTGTCTCATAGCTTGTCGACATAATTTTTAAATATATATAATATATAAATAATTTATATAATTATTTAAATATTATATTATATTCTTGTGCATAGTTGACTTGTAATTTTTGGTCCGTTGCGTCGGGCGTTGATAGTTGACTCATGTCCCGGTTCCGGATTTTCGAACGTCCTTGCGTACAATTTAATATCTTGTACTTTGCGTTTTGTAACTTGTACTCTTGTCATTTTTAGACGTTTTTCATCAATAAATTGAACCTTTTGAATTGTATCTTGAACATTTGAGCTTTTTGGACGTTTGTGTCTTCAAATCTTCGTTTTCGCCTTTTGTCTTCGCACTTATTTATTTAAACAATTACAATGAAAATATAATACAATTACATATGAAAACCTATTATTTAGGAGGGATATTGCTATGAAATATATGTTCCTTTTTAGCATTATCAATATACTTAGAATTGCTACTTGGTTGACTCCTTATTGTATACTCTTTGAGCTGCTACTTAATTTTTTCCAATGAGCTGCTTCATTTTGTGAATATAGGCGTGTTGGTTTCTTTATATGAATGTTAGTAATGTGTTAACTTCTTTTATATTGTTGTGTTACAGGTAATAAAGGACTCAGAAGACCCAATGGGAAAGTGAGCATGTAATTTTATGTAGACATTATTTGTTTTACTACCTGCTACCAGTTTAAACTTTGACAATGTAGTACTCACATTGAATGTGTAATGTCCTAGAATGCATCGTAAAAGAATACCGTTGTCCACCGTGGCATCTCGCGGTTGACCTCAACCTTTTTACCATCAATTTGAAAGATATGTATTGTTTTTTTATATGCTTTATTAAACGTGTGGACAGTTTGGTAAGTTTATATTATGACTCAAACTAATTGGAAATAGTAAGGTTATAAATTGATATTGCTGACTAAAATTCTAGAAGGGGGTAAAGTAAGTTAAGGGGTGTTTGGATGCCTGTTTTAACTCATTATCAACAAATTGCGTAACACTAATAAGTAAAAAACCGGGCATGATTATATGATTACTTTCGATCAATTACTTTATTGAATAATCTTTTCTATATCATCAGCAGCAAAGTTCATCACAATAATGTTTTCTAAGTATTCTATGACAAACTTTGTGAGTGAGTTTAGTCAAAACTACAAAAACCTAGGCACCTAATAATATATACGATAATATTAATGTTGTTATGTGTTTTGTGTTTTGCTATTGTCGGATTTAGTAGCCTTAATCTATAAGTTTTGTGTAAAACAAAACTTATAAGACGGTTCACCAACAACAATACTTGCGATACTGTCTTTATCATATCGTTAATTGATATAACATTTTACGATTATGTTGTGTAATCAATATATGTATGAACAAAATATGTATGAACAAAATTTATCAAAATATTATTGATGTCTGTTGTGTACAAAAACATATTTTACTAATTCAACCACAACAATACTTTGACACTTTTCGTATAATATTGTTATTTCATATATAAGTTTAAAAACTAATAATTTTTGCGGATGAGTCCCCGTGCAACGCACGGGCTCATAAATCTAGTACGTAGTATAAAAAAGTGACATCATCAAGATATTGGGCCAATAATAAAATGATTAACAAATTTAAAAAATATGGGCAACGTTAGAAAATCCTTACTTGAGAAATTATGATAGGGCTAGATGATACATCATTTGTTTGTACAACATGTTTAAGGCCAATAAAAGATGGGATTTTGTGAATGAGATCATCAGGCAAGTTGCTTATTCTATCATCTTTTACGCGCATTCTAATAACTTTAACGTGCCCACACCTTTTTTTTTGAAAGGCAAATAAGTTTTATAATTATATAAAAGTACACGAAACAAAAAACTAGCAAGGAGCTAGACAAGACACGAGACCACTACCAAACGCACAATTAAGAACACATAACCAACAAAATTAACTCGAGATCACATCCAACTCACGATATTAAGACGCACAACAAACAAAAACTCGAAACAAAAGGAACCACTTATATCGAAACATCGCGACTAGAAGCAGAATTATGTTTCCGAATCCGAGGACGCGCAGGAAGAGCAACATGAGCAACAAACAAATTCATCGTCTTCCTCTTCCGAATTATTCATCACATTCTCGATAAAATATCTTTCATGCCAGCGAAAGTTTTCACGACGTCGGCTACGTTTCATATTTCTCCGACCCCAAACATGTTTAATGAAATGACTTTTAATGAAAGGATGGCTTTTCCTCTCTTTAATTCGAAAGCGAGCTACCGTGGTAGAAATAGAATTAGAGATCACATCAGGCAAAACAACGCAATCCTTATTGTTTAAGTTAGGGTCACCCATATCACGATCTTCACCATCTGAACCGGAGACTAGAGCAACTGAGGGGTCAAAGCCCGTCTCGGGTTTGTTGGATTCATTACAGTAATCAGGCCCAATAGAAGAGTTAGAATCTGGCCTATCAGTAATTTGAATTTTTATAGGGTCCAACAACAACCCCTTATTATCACGCGTGGGAACGGGTGCCTTGACATCTACACAACTTTCATTGGGAATACATCCTTCGATACCTTCGCGACTGCCCGAGGAATTCTCATCGGAAACAGAACCTTTCGACTCTTGAGTTTCACCCGACATCAGATCGTCATCTGAGATAGATTCCGGTATGAAAGTAGCCGGAGTATCATCGAAAAGATCTGAAGTTATTTCACCTTCTTCAACACCCTCAGTAACATCTGCAGACTCCCAATTAAATTGTTCATCAGCAGCTTTTTTGTTTTTGTCTTCATCACAGGTACCGTACTTCCTACCCACACTGTTAATTGACCCGTCCCCATCATCATCATCTTGTTCATCAGCATCACAGGTTTCAAGATTAACTTCCACACTCGACATATTCTTTTCCATCACACCTGACACCGATCGGGACAAAAACTCATCCCCCACACTCGACGATTTCATATCTCCCACGCTGGAGATGCCGTAGGAATTCTTTGATGCTTCTCCGCCATCGACATCAACCGAAATCTTATTAACTTCTATCAAGGACCAGGAAACTCGAACTCTATTAAAACTAAAAACGAGGTAGTGGTTGCTCACCGAGTCAGGTAAATTGAAATCGTATGTTTTCCCACCAACCTTAATTTCAATATGATTATTGACAGGGAATTGAAGCTTATTGGATTCCTTATTATCAAGAGAGTCTGCAAAGCTTTTGTCTCCCCATTTAAATGATTTATTCTGGCCTTGATTCCAAGGTGCCGGAGGAAAATCCTCGAATCCATCAATATCCGGGATGTTTTCATGGTTGCTGCAAGAGGGATGAAATACAACAGTCTTCTTACGATCACTACAATGATGAGCACCTTTCTTTTCCAATGCCTTGTAAGCTCGAATCCATCTCCCGTTAACTTGTATGGAATTCAAGACATTGGAAAAAGACTCGATTTCGGTAATTCCTTCAAATCGGACATAGCCAAAGCGTTGACCACTTGACAATCTCTTTCGTGCAAAATACACATCTTTAAGAGCACCATATTTTTCGAAAACTCTTTGACAATCAACACGAGTCCATGACTCCGGGAAGTTGAAAATCAGAAACGAAGTTACACTATTATCACACGACTTTGAAGACGAAAAGCCATTTGACTTCGACATGTGGGTCATACCATCCTCAGCCAGAAGCCTGGCCGGAGAAGATGTCGTATACCAAGTAACCAAGACGAAATCAGTTCATCAGATACATCCTAAGTTGGCAAATACAAAACATATTTTGACACAATAATACCAGATTCACTTTATCTTTCAAAACCTCAAATTATGTAATAGCTTATAAGTCCTTGCAATTTATAGCTCGATCTCAAATATTCAACAAAGATCATCCATCCTAGCCACTAACAACAGCTAAAATCACCCAAAACCTAAATCAGATCTAGATCCGCAACATAATTTAGGAAAATAAATCAGTAACACAACGGTGTTCGCCGACGATTTCACAGTTTCATTAATATCAATCAACTGGAATACAATTTATCAAAATCGATTGAATCAATGATTGAAATCAGATCAATTACCAAGGTGCGTAGAATTCAACAAGAGCACCGCGATCTTGACCGACTTCCTTCTCGAAGTTTTCGAATATAGTAGCGTAAATCCTGAAACTGTGCTGTTGATCTCAAATTGAAGCTCAGATTTGACTTTCGGCGGAATAAAGTTGAAGTTTTTTTTCTTCGTATGATTAGATTTAGTGTCAATTTCACCAATTTTTCATAATATTGATTTGATCTTTTAAAATTGAAATGAAGAGGGTTTTGGATTTGAACGTATGACGGAAGGATTAACGTGCCCACACCTTGAATCCATTCATGTGTGTTTTTATTAGTATTCAAGAATTCTTCCGCTATTTTACTTTTGATTTGTTCCCAAGTCCTTAACGCTTTTACACATTCTCTTTAAGTCATATGGGTAGGTTGCGCATAAGAGAATTAGAGTTGTGAGCATAAAAGATACAATGCATCATTCAAGACTCATGTTGCGCAATATATTTGCGTTGGTGTAGAGATGAACAAGGTCACATCTGCACATGAGTCAGTATCCTATAAATAGAAACCAAAGTCAATCATTTGAAGGGGATGGATTTGGACAAGTCATAGAATCCTTGCTTCCCTAAGGAGGTGAGCTTATATGGATTGTGAATGAGAGTCAGGTATTGATATATGGATTCTATGAACACGTCATATGATTGGAAATGGTTGTTGGTCATCTCCCTCGGTCTAAGGACCAGAGGAATTACCGTAAGGTCCCTCAAACACCCTGACTACGACTTCATTACACTAAGGCAGAATCCCTTAACATTGAATTTTGGCTAGATCAATTTGTGCCATCTGTGGGGCTGACGATGTATAGATTTATCGAAATTGAATTGATATGGTTTGATGGTTTCAAAATTTATAGATAACACGTAAATCTGTTTCATTTCAGGAATCTTTGTCAATATTTACTATGAAATGGCCGGAGATGATTACAGGAATTTCCAATTGTATAAGAGCAAAAAAAAAAAAAAAAAGGATATTTAATTTTTAGTGGAAAGGATTAGGCTCTTGTTATTTCAATTAATTCACAATTGTATAAGAGCAACTAAAAATTAAAATTTAAAAAAAAAAAAAAAATTCAGTGGTGCTTCAAAAGAATCTTGTTATGAATTTTTAATAAAAACAATTTTTTTTTCCTATAACCTATTTCAATATGCCTTAGACACAATAGTAGACAAATTAATTGATAGTAGATGTCTATTCTTAAACAAACTTTCCAACAACATGAACTAACATAGTAGCATACATATATATATAATTACATACTTCCATTAATCTAAGGATTATAGTTTGACATATCACATACTCCGTATTATAACCCAAAATACGTAACCATCTAAGTTGTGTAGCATAGCAGCAAAAAACCACACGATTGATCAGTTGAATCCGTAAGTGCAAAAAACATTGGGGCCTGAAAGCAGCAAAAGGATAAGACGACACCAGTTGTTTACTTGCAAGTTAGTAGTATATTATACTCCGTAACAGTTATCAAGTTGGACCATATGGAAATCAGAAACTTACAATTTCCTATGACGAAGGTTGTGATGCTGTAGCAAGTTCATGAAGACAGACATTTATGCAACCTTGCTTCTCATCACATTTAATCTTCGTACAATCCATAATTAATTTTATAACAGTGTAAACCTCTGCACGTAAGCTAGAAAAACATGAATGAATCCTATCGGTCTTTGGAAGCTTTTTTAGCCAGTTTTCAATCTGACCCAACTTCGAAATAATGCCACAAATCTTGACTTTCCCTTGTTCAATCTGCACACTCATATCTTTCAAACAATTCGTGATCTGTATTTCCTTAGTGTCAAGTTGCTTTTCATGAATCTTTGTTTCCCTCTCATGATGGATTTTTCCCTCCTCTAGCAGCATCTGCAGCTCAGCCATATCTTTTTGTGCTGATGTGGCATACTCTACTGCTTTCATCTCCTGCATAATATCATACAGTTTACAATGAACATTATAATAGTCTCTGTTTACTGCAGTGCCCCACAAAATGACAAATATTCAACAACGGGTTCCATCAAGATCGCAACCCATCAAGAGATAAAGTATCGTATTCAGTTATTTCATGATAATATGTATCCTGAAGGTCTCACGTATTCTGCAATTTCTCACCATGATTTTCTTTACAACTTCAAACACCACATACAATGCATAGTAATAAGATTATAAGGCCATGGTGTAAATACCTCATACGAGACCATTGTGAAGGTTGCATCAGGAGAACTATCTAAAAAGTAGTTTTTTACTTTAGTAGGCATAGTTTGTTGCTCTGTCGAGAATGGATCATGTGGATAAACCTTTAAATGCTTTAACTTAGCAAATGGAGAAGGCTGATGTAAAATTATTTCCCCGAGATTGAAAATCAACTGCAACAAGTTTAGATTATAAGAAAAATAAACTTTTAATGTAATATTAAATATCTAATCTATCTAGTAACATTTCGTCTTCAGCTAAGTGTTTGGATCATAAGAAAGAGAAACTTCATATAGAGAGCCTTCTTAAAAAATGCTTCATAAAAAGTGCTTCTTAATATTTGCATTGTGACCTATGAATCCCAAATGAAACGTGTCATGTAGTATTAAAGCTTTAGTTGATGTTATAAAAGACATCAAAGACATTGTCAAACTTCACAAATAAATGTGAATAAAATACAGCTTTAGTTAGTGTAATAATAAAATCTCAAATTCCACAAGGAAATGTGACCTAGACACTTTCAATAATCAAAATGGTAGGCATAATTACAATGACCATGACAGTAAAAATACTTATCTTAAGAAACAAATAATGTTGTTTTGTTAAGCAATATATTCTCTAAGAACCTCAACTAACCATGGCTAAGTAAGATAATGTTCATTAAGATGCGTATTATTATTATTATATAGATATAGATAGATTAAAGATCAAAACTAATATACCTGAGTTACATCCAAGTTAAGCTTAATATATTTGGCATTATGTAGCTGATGAAGTAGAGCAACAAATTTATCATATTTTGTTAAGCAAGCTTTTCCGGTCAATTTACAAGCTTTTCCGGCCAATTTCCGGCGATCGAACAATCACAGACCTCATACCTGGCCCAAGATCGTTTCTTCGCATAGGAAATTACCACCCTGTGCTTCACCACAATTCTACCGCCGGACGCCGCCGCCGCTTGTAACCGGAAATTTATCTTTCCGGCCGGTTACGTTTCTCTCTCTCGATCTATCTTTGTGTTAATTGCTTGCTGATTCCTGCCTATACTTATATATATTAGGAGTAAACCCTTATCTATATATATATATATATACTAGTTTTATGAGCCCGTGCGTTGCACGAAAGCTGTAAAAATTAGTATTCGGTAACGTTAGTATTCATACTTATCAAATGGAAAATATATATACAATGGAAAAAATCCATTTATTATCAATAACATTTGTATCGAAAACATTAGTATTAAATACTAACGCATAGATAATGAGCCCGTCCATTGAAACAATTTTATGATTATTTGAATATGAATCTTACTTATGAATGTTACGGAAAATATTATAATCATATAAATTTAGATAATTAAGTCATATAATTAAGATAATAAAAATAATAGTTATTATTATTGTTATTATTATTATTATGTTAGGTATAAGTATTTAATTTAGATAATTATTGGAGTATTTTATTTACGTATATAATATTTATAAAATTAAGATAAGATGATTATGGACTTAATATTTACGTATATAATATTTATATTTATAATATTTGTAAGATGATTATTATTTACGTATATAAAGCATATATTTAGTTAAGGAAGAGTAATCCTGAGTTATTTTAGGGAGTTTTAATTATTTAATTCAGTTTAATTAAGAAAAATAACATGTATGATTATTTAATTCAGGTTAATTAAGAAAATGACACGTAATATTATTTAATTCAGATTAATTAAAAAATTGACACATAAGATTATAATCACGCGATTTATAATAATGTATAGATATATATATATATATATATATATATATATATATATATATATATATATATATATATATATATATATATATATATATATATATATATATATATATATATATATATCATTGTTATATATATTCATATATTTATATCATATTTATATAGATATAGATATTACTGTTATTTTTGCTTTCCATTTTGAAATCTATATTAGCTATAACTTACATCTATTTCTATTTATCTTCTGTTTTTAATAGTGTAGGTAACTATAAATACTTATTTAACATAGTCATATCTTAGCTTTTACTTAGGTCATCTTTTGGTGTATAGGTTAATATAGATCTTACGCATACCTATGGTCACTTGAGGTCATGTCCTCCTAGTTTAGGGGTGGGTAGGCCTAGAGGGGATAGAGGCGGTAGTAGGGTAGCCACCCTTGGTAAGATTAGAGTGGGTAGTTGGAATATAGGAACCTTGACGGGCAAGAGGATTGAGCTCGTTGATACCTTTATCAAGAGTAATGTGGACATAGGGTGTGTTCAAGAGACTAGATGGAAGGGTGAAGGGGCGGTAGATATTAAGGACTATAGGTTGTGGTACTCGGGTTCTAGGATAGCACGGAATGGGGTAGGTATCTTTTTGGGAAATCTACATAAGGATAACGTTGTTGACGTGGGTAGGTTTAGCGATACGATTATGTCGGTTAGTCTAATTATTAAGGAGGAAACTTTCACGGTCATTAGCGCGTACGCACCTCATGCGGGTTTAAGTGATGCGGAAAAGAAGAGTTTTTGGGAATTGTTAGATGAGGTAGTGCGAGGGTGCCCAGTGGATCATCGACTAATTATAGTGTAGTGACCCGAACTTTTCCATGTTTATATATATATTAAATGAAATTGTTATTTACATGATTAAGTGTTTCCAACATGTTAAGCAATCAAACTTGTTAAGACTTGATTAATTGAAATAGGTTTCATATAGACAATTGACCACCCAAGTTGACCGGTGATTCACGAACGTTAAAACTTGTAAAAACTATACGATGACATATATATGGTTATATATATAGTTAACATGATTTTATTATAAGTATGTATCTCATTAGGTATTTTAACAATGAGTTATATACATAAAAATGAGACTATTAATTTAAGAAACTCGAAAACGATATATATAACGATTATCGTTATAACAACGTCTTACTAGGTACATATGAATCATATTAAGATATTGATACACTTGGTTAATTATGTTAAATGATAAGTAAATATATTATTAAGTGTATTAACAATGAAATACATATGTAAAAATAAGACTACTAACTTAATAATTTCGAAACGAGACATATATGTAATGATTATCGTTGTAACAACATTTAACTGTAAATATATCATACTAAGATATATTATATATCATAATATCATGATAATATAACAATTTAACATCTCATTTGTTATAATAAACAATGGGTTAACAACATTCAACAAGATCGTTAACCTAAAGGTTTCAAAACAACATTTACATGTAACGACTAACGATGACTTAACGACTCAGTTAAAATGTATATACATGTAGTGTTTTAATATGTATTCATACACTTTTGAAAGACTTCAAGACACTTATCAAAATACTTCTACTTAACAAAAATGCTTACAATTACATCCTCGTTCAGTTTCATCAACAATTCTACTCGTATGCACCCGTATTCGTACTCGTACAATACACAGCTTTTAGATGTATGTACTATTGGTATATACACTCCAATGATCAGCTCTTAGCAGCCCATGTGAGTCACCTAACACATGTGGGAACCATCATTTGGCAACTAGCATGAAATATCTCATAAAATTACAAAAATATGAGTAATCATTCATGACTTATTTACATGAAAACAAAATTACATATCCTTTATATCTAATCCATACACCAACGACCAAAAACACCTAAAAACACTTTCATTCTTCAATTTTCTTCATCTAATTGATCTCTCTCAAGTTCTATCTTCAAGTTCTAAGTGTTCTTCATAAATTCCAAAAGTTCTAGTTTCATAAAATCAAGAATACTTCCAAGATTGCAAGTTTACTTCCAAGTTTTCTAAATCCATTCCAAGTAATCATCCAAGATCAAGAAACCTTTGTTACTTACAGTAGGTTATCTTTCTAATACAAGGTAATAATCATATTCAAACTTTAATTCAATTTCTATAACTATAACAATCTTATTTCGAGTGGAAATCTTACTTGAAATTGTTTTCGTGTCATGATTCTGCTTCAAGAACTTTCAAGCCATCCAAGGATCCTTTGAAGCTAGATCTATTTTTCTCATTTCCAGTAGGTTTATCCAAGGAACTTGAGGTAGTAATGATGTTCATAACATCATTCGATTCATACATATAAAGCTATCTTATTCGAAGGTTTAAACTTGTAATCACTAGAATATAGTTTAGTTAATTCTAAACTTGTTCGCAAATAAAAGTTAATCCTTCTAACTTGACTTTTAAAATTAACTAAACACATGTTCTATATCTATATGATATGCTAACTTAATGATTTAAAACCTGGAAACACGAAAAATACCGTAAAACCGGATTTACGCCGTCGTAGTAACACCGCGGGCTGTTTTGGGTTAGTTAATTAAAAACTATGATAAACTTTGATTTAAAAGTTGTTATTCTGAGAAAATGATTTTTATTATGAACATGAAACTATATCCAAAAATTATGGTTAAACTCAAAGTGGAAGTATGTTTTCTAAAATGGTCATCTAGACGTCGTTCTTTCGACTGAAATGACTACCTTTACAAAAATGACTTGTAACTTATTTTTCTGACTATAAACCTATACTTTTTCTGTTTAGATTTATAAAATAGAGTTCAATATGAAACCATAGCAATTTGATTCACTCAAAACGGATTTAAAATGAAGAAGTTATGGGTAAAACAAGATTGGATAATTTTTCTCATTTTAGCTACGTGAAAATTGGTAACAAATCTATTCCAACCATAACTTAATCAACTTGTATTGTATATTATGTAATCTTGAGATACCATAGACACGTATACAATGTTTCGACCTATCATGTTGACACATCTATATATATATTTCGGAACAACCATAGACACTCTATATGTGAATGTTGGAGTTAGGTATACAGGGTTGAGGTTGATTCCAAAATATATATAGTTTGAGTTGTGATCAATACTGAGATACGTATACACTGGGTAATGGATTGATTCAAGATAATATTTATCGATTTATTTCTGTACATCTAACTGTGGACAACTAGTTGTAGGTTACTAACGAGGACAGCTGACTTAATAAACTTAAAACATCAAAATATATTAAAAGTATTGTAAATATATTTTGAACATACTTTGATATATATGTATATATTGTTATAGGTTCGTGAATCAACCAGTGGCTAAGTCTTACTTCCCGACGAAGTAAAAATCTGTGAAAGTGAGTTATAGTCCCACTTTTAAAATCTAATATTTTTGGGATGAGAATACATGCAGGATTTATAAATGATTTACAAAATAGACACAAGTACGTGAAACTACATTCTATGGTTGAATTATCGAAATCGAATATGCCCCTTTTTATTAAGTCTGGTAATCTAAGAATTAGGGAACAGACACCCTAATTGACGCGAATCCTAAAGATAGATCTATTGGGCCTAACAAACCACATCCAAAGTACCGGATGCTTTAGTACTTCGAAATTTATATCATATCCGAAGGGTGTCCCGGAATGATGGGGATATTCTTATATACGCATCTTGTTAATGTCGGTTGCCAGGTGTTCACCATATGAATGATTTTTATCTCTATGTATGGGATGTGTATTGAAATATGAAATCTTGTGGTCTATTGTTACGATTTGATATATATAGGTTAAACCTATAACTCACCAACAATTTTGTTGACGTTTAAAGCATGTTTATTCTCAGGTGAATACTAAGAGCTTCCGCTGTTGCATACTAAAATAAGGACAAGATTTGGAGTCCATGTTTGTATGATATTGTGTAAAAACTGCATTCAAGAAACTGATTTCGATGTAACATATTTGTATTGTAAACCATTATGTAATGGTCGTGTGTAAACAGGATATTTTAGATTATCATTTAATCTACGTAAAGCTTTTTAAACCTTTATTTATGAAATAAAGGTTATGGTTTGTTTTAAAAATGAATGCAGTCTTTGAAAAACGTCTCATATAGAGGTCAAAACCTCGCAGCGAAAGCAATTAATATGGAACATTTTTAATCAATAAGAACGGGACATTTCAGTTGGTATCAGAGCGTTGGTCTTAGAGAACCAGAAAATTTGCATTAGTGTGTCTTATCGAGTTTGTTAGGATGCATTAGTGAGTCTGGACTTCGACCGTGTTTTCTTTAAAAATGATTGCTTAACATTTTTGTTGAAAACTATATATTATTAACATGTATATATTATGTGATATATTAATCTCTTAACATGTTTGATATTGTGTGATAGATGTCTACTTCTAGCACAAATCCCATTGACTCACCTAATAATAACGAAGAGTCGAATATATATTGGACTGATTCACAAGTTCCCGAAGAAGAACCGGAAGAAGAATCAGAACCGGAAGAAGAATCAGAACCGGAAGAGGGGGAACCGGAGGAGGAAATAGAACCGGTGGGGGAAATAATAAAACGGTTAAGTAAAAGAAAATCCTCAACCAACCGACCAAGGTTAATTATGGTCAATGGTGTTTCCGCCAAGGAAGCAAAATATTGGGAGGATTACCAATTCTCCGATGAATCGGATTCCGACGAGAATTCCGATGATGTTATAGAAATTACCCCAACTGAATTTAAAAAGGCAAAAGAAAATAATAAGGGAAAGGGCATAAAAATAGCGAAATCTAATTCCAACCCCGATGAACTTTATATGTATCGTCAACCCCCGAAGCCCTTAAGTTGTAACAATGACCCGGGAACCTCTAAACCATCAGGTTTTTCTAAACCGTTGTGGAAAACGACAGCTCGTATTAGGGGAACATCGTATATCCCTAGAAACTTGGCAAAACGAACCAAAACCGAAGAAGAAGAAGAAACGAGCGAGTCGGAATAAGATAGTTGTATTCGTGTGTTGTAATATATGTAATATAGTGTGCTTATGCTTTATGATATATGTAAAAATTGCTTGTATTAATAAGTATTTTTTTTTTATGAATCTAACTCTTGTCTATTTTACAGTATAAAAACACAAAATGGATAGACAACCCCATATTTAAAGAGACCTACCCGGAGACATGATTGATGAAATCTTGTCTAGAGTCGGTCAGAATTCTTCGGCACAAATATTTACAGCGAAATCAGTTTGTTAAGACATTCGAAGAACGTTCCAAGAATGTCTTGGTTTATAAGAGACTTTCGTTTGAAAGATGGGGGATATCACATTGGGAAACCCATAAGTTACGATGTGTTTACTTTGACGCATATATTGCGGGGAACCCAAATGCTATTTTACGCAACGGGTTAAGAAATTATTTTGACTCAATGTATCTGAATATAGGACTTCATGATTTAGAAAAAGCGGCTAACATGCAACATAAAGAAGCATGCTATGCTTACGGGTTAGTAATGTTCGCTTCTCACCAAAGTGAGAAAAAGAACATCGGGCTACAACTATTAAACAAAACGTTCCCACAAGTGACGGAGTCGGTAATTGGGGTAAGAAATGAGGTTTTTAGGTTATTACGAGACTGTTGGTCATTACGTAACCCTCGTCCCTTTGACGACGTTACAACACGCTGTCTTATCAACGGCCATAACGGTTATGTTCCACAAGACCAAGGATGGGAAGTAGTCCTAGTAAAACCAGAATGCATGACTTGTTTCTGGACGTATGAATTACGTGTCTTTATTGCCTTTGCTGAACGACTTGTGTACTAGCTAGAATTATCTTCACAACTATCTTGCATCAAAGTTATTGTGTGCTATATTTCATGCTTTATGTAAAATAAGCGGTATTGTAAGTTTGTAAAATATTGTATAAAATTTTGAACGCGAAATATTATTATAATCAGTTTTTCATATAGAATTGTAGTAGTTGAATTGTATATTAGCTACTAAGTATGAACTTAACGGGTAGGTACTACCCGAATTTAAACTTATAAAACGCTAATATGAAGAAAAAGCTTTTATAAATGAGTTCATATTATGCTACGAAATACTATTAACTACTCTTAATATTCTGTATGATTAACTTGTTCCATTTGACTATTTTGAAGGAAATGGCACCGACTACTCGACACACCGTGAATATGAATGAAGAGGAATTCCGTACTTTTCTAGCTTCAAACATAGCCGCAGTACAGGCTGCGCTACATACCAACAATAACCTTGGATCTAGCAGTACAGGAAATCGTGTAGGATGCACCTACAAAGAATTCACTGCCTGCAAACCTTTGGAATTTGATGGAACCGAAGGACCGATCGGATTGAAACGGTGGACCGAGAAGGTCGAATCGGTGTTTGCCATAAGTAAGTGTACTGAAGAGGACAAAGTGAAGTACGCTACGCATACCTTCACAGGTTCTGCGTTAACATGGTGGAATACCTATCTAGAGCAAGTGGGACAAGATGATGCGTACGCACTACCGTGGTCAGCATTCAAGCACTTGATGAACGAGAAGTACCGTCCCAGAACCGAGGTCAATAAGCTCAAGACAGAACTTAGAGGGTTACGAACCCAAGGATTTGATATTACCACGTACGAAAGACGATTCACAGAATTGTGCCTATTGTGTCCGGGAGCGTTCGAAGATGAGGAAGAGAAGATCGACGCGTTTGTGAAAGGATTACCGGAAAGAATCCAAGAAGATATAAGTTCACACGAGCCCGCCTCCATAAAACAGACATGTAGAATGGCTCACAAACTAGTGAACCAGATTGAGGAAAGAATTAAAGAACAGACGGCTAAAGAGGCTAATGTGAAACAAGTCAAAAGAAAGTGGGAGGAAAACGGTGATAAGAATCACCAATACAAAAACAACAGCAATTACAATAATAATCGCAACAATTATCCCAACAATCGCAACATCAATCGCAACTACAACAAACGGCCCAACAACAACAACAACAACAATAGCAACTACAACAATCATCCCAACAACAATAACAACCGCAACAACAACAACAATCAGAAGCAACTATGCCAAAGGTGTGAAAAGTATCACTCGGGGTTCTGCACCAAATTTTGCAACAAGTGTAAAAGAAATGGTCATAGCACGGCGAAGTGTGAGGTCTACGGACCAGGGGTTAACAGAACGAAAGGAACAAATGGTGTCGGAACGAGTAATGGCGGAGCAAGTAGTGTCGGAGCAAGTTATGCCAATGTAGTTTGTTATAAATGTGGAAAACCGGGCCACATTATTAGAAATTGCCCGAACCAGGAGAACACGAATGGACAAGGCCGCGGAAGAGTTTTCAATATTAATGCGGCAGAGGCACAGGAAGACCCGAAGCTTGTTACGGGTACGTTTCTTATTGACAATAAATCTGCTTACGTTTGATTTGATTCGGGTGCGGATAGAAGCTATATGAGTAGAGATTTTTGTGCTAAATTAAGTTGTCCATTGACGCTGTTGGATAGAAAATTTTTACTCGAATTAGCAAATGGTAAATTAATTTCAGCAGATAATATATGCCGGAATCGAGAAATTAAACTGGGTAGCGAAATATTTAAGATTGATTTGATACCAGTAGAGTTAGGGAGTTTTGATGTAATAGTTGGCATGGACTGGCTGAAGAAGGTGAAAGCAAAGATCGTATGTTATAAAAATGGAATTCGCATTGTACGAGAAGAAGGAGAACCCTTAATGGTGTACGGAGAAAAGGGCAACATGAAGCTACATCTTATTAGTAATTTGAAGGCACAAAAACTAATAAGAAAAGGTTGCTATGCTGTTCTAGCACACGTCGAGAAAGTACAAACTGAAGAAAAGAGCAACAATGATGTTCCCGTCGCAAAAGAATTTCCCGATGTATTTCCGAAAGAATTACCGGGACTACCTCCACATCGATCTGTTGAATTTCAAATAGATCTTGTACCAGGAGCTGCACCAATAGCTCGTGCTCCTTATAGGCTCGCACCCAGCGAGATGAAAGAACTACAAAGCCAACTGCAAGAACTATTAGAACGTGGTTTCATTCGACCAAGCACATCACCATGGGGAGCTCCTGTTTTGTTTGTCAAGAAGAAGGATGGTACATTTAGGTTGTGTATTGACTACAGAGAGTTGAACAAACTTACCATCAAAAACCATTATCCACTGCCGAGAATTGACGACTTATTTGATCAACTACAAGGCTCGTCGGTTTATTCGAAGATCGATTTACGTTCTGGATATCATCAAATGCGAGTAAAGGAGGATGATATTCCAAAAACTGCTTTTAGGACGCGTTATGGTCATTACGAGTTTATGGTTATGCCGTTTGGATTGACTAACGCACCAGCTGTGTTCATGGACCTTATGAACCGAGTGTGTGGGCCATATCTTGACAAGTTTGTCATTGTTTTCATCGATGACATACTTATTTACTCAAAGAATGATCAAGAGCACGAAGAACATTTGAGAAAAGTGCTAGAAGTATTGAGGAAAGAAAAACTGTACGCTAAGTTTTCAAAGTGTGCATTTTGGTTGGAAGAAGTTCAATTCCTCGGTCACATAGTGAACAAAGAAGGTATCCAGGTGGACCCGGCAAAGATCGAAACCGTTGAAAAGTGGGAAACCCCAAAAACTCCGAAGCATATACGTCAATTTTTAGGATTGGCTGGTTACTACAGAAGATTCATCCAAGATTTCTTCAAAATAGCAAAACCCTTGACTGCATTAACGCATAAAGGGAAGAAATTTGAATGGAAGGATGAACAAGAGAAGGCGTTTCAATTATTGAAGAAAAAGCTAACTACGGCACCTATATTGTCATTTCCTGAAGGGAATGATGATTTTGTGATTTATTGTGACGCATCAAAGCAAGGTCTCGGTTGTGTATTAATGCAACAGACGAAGGTGATTGCTTATGCGTCTAGACAATTGAAGATTCACGAGCAAAATTATACGACGCATGATTTGGAATTAGGCGCGGTTGTTTTTGCATTAAAGACTTGGAGGCACTACTTATATGGGGTCAAAAGTATTATATATACCGACCACAAAAGTCTTCAACACATATTTAATCAGAAACAACTGAATATGAGGCAGCGTAGGTGGATTGAATTGTTGAATGATTACGACTTTGAGATTCGTTACCACCCGGGGAAGGCAAATGTGGTAGTCGACGCCTTGAGCAGAAAGGACAGAGAACCCATTCGAGTAAAATCTATGAATATAATGACTCACACTAACCTTACTACTCAAATAAAGGAGGCGCAACAAGGAGTTTTAAAAGAGGGAAATTTAAAGGATGAAATACCCAAAGGATCGGAGAAGCATCTTAATATTCAGGAAGACGGAACCCGGTATAGGGCTGAAAGAATTTGGGTACCAAAATTTGGAGATATGAGAGAAATGGTACTTAGAGAAGCTCATAAAACCAGATACTCAATACATCCTGGAACGGGGAAGATGTACAAGGATCTTAAGAAACATTTTTGGTGGCCAGGTATGAAAGCCGATATTGCTAAATAAGTAGGAGAATGTTTGACGTGTTCTAAGGTCAAAGCTAAACATCAGAAACCATCAGGTCTACTACAACAACCTGAAATCCCGAAATGGAAATGGGAAAACATTACCATGGATTTCATTACTAAATTGCCAAGGACTGCAAGTGGTTATGATACTATTTGGGTAATAGTTGATCGTCTCACCAAGTCAGCACACTTCCTGCCAATAAGAGAAGATGACAAGATGGAGAAGTTAGCACGACTGTATTTGAAGGAAGTCATCTCCAGACATGGAATACCAATCTCTATTATCTCTGATAGGGATGGCAGATTTATTTTGTAACGACCCGGAAATTTCCGACCAAATTTAAACTCTAATCTCTATATGGTTCCGACACGATAAGCAAAAACCCTAAAGTTGACCCGCACTTTTTCGATCGTTCTATACTTATAAGATTAATATTTACATAAATTAAACATTACCAACATGATAAGCAATCCAAATTGTTGAGACTTATGTTTTCGAAAAGAGTTTTACACAACGTTTGACCGTCTAGTTTGACCGATGATATCACGAACTATACAATATATGATAATTATACGTTTGTGTATATATATGTATATATACATATTTAACATGATCTAAGAATGTTTTAATATCTCATTTTGTATTAATAACAATAAGTTATAAGTATATTTTGAAACTACTAACTTAAGTTTTCAAAACGATAACCATACGTAACGTTATTTGACTTAAATACTTATGACCTATAATGTTTATACATATATCGTATAAGTAATGTATTTAATCACTTTTAAAGACTTAAATACATAAAACAATATAAGTATATTTACAAAAGATAGCTATATTTGAATCCTCGTTCCGTTTTCTCAAAGATTTCTATACGTATACCTAGGGTATATGTACCCGTATCATACGCAGCTTCTAGATGTATTTACTATTGGTATATACCAATAAAAATCTGCTCCTTAGCAGCCTTAAATGATTAAGAAACATGTGGAACCAACCATTTGTCAAGTAGCATGAATTATTTAGCAAGAAAACAAAGTTAGGTATTTTTTTTTCCTTTATAACCTAAAAACGTTTTTATGCATGCACACCATTTCTTCACCCCATTTTCTTATACTTACACTTCCATTTCTCTCTCAAAATACTCTTAACTTCATACTTGATCATCTCCAAGCATTTTCCCCATCATTTAGCTTCAAAAACCTTACTTAAACACCATAAGAAAACCATACAAAAACACTTCAAGAAATCCTTCCAAGAACACAAACTTACTTCCAATCTTTCATCCAATTCCATCACCCTTTTGGTTCTAGCTTTTTACTCCTCTTTTACAGAAACCTTGTCCAAGGAACTTGAGGTAGTATCTATGTTCATAACCTTATTCGATTCATATATATATAGCTATCATATTTTGTGGTATACAATTTTAACAACAAGAACATAGTTTGAAAGTTTTCAAACTTGTTTGCAAACTAAATAGATCCTTCTAACTTAACTTTTAAAATACTTCAAGACCTGTAATATAACTTAAATATATGCTAACTTAACAAGGTATAACTTGGTTTTTCAAAGAATATCTTAAAAACTGTTTTTACGACGTCGGAGTGTAACCGGGGACTGTTTTGGGTTGGATAATTAAAAACTATCTTAAACTTTGAATTGGAGGTTTATGTTCTGGAAAAATGATTTTTACTATAAATATGTTAACACATAGAAATTTCATGATTTAATTCAAAGTATAAGTATTTTTAGAAAAATGGTCATTAAGTGTTATTTTTTTGTAACAAAAATGTTTAACTTCATAAGTTTCACTAAAGTTTCACCTATGCCGTGTGATTTTGAATACAAACCAAGGTATTTTCAGTTCATAGTCTTAAAGAGGGACTCGATCCAATGAGATGGCAAGTTGAATCAACGAAAACGGATTTGTAACGAAGAAACTATGACCGAAACAAAATTGGTTATCCTAGACTTGTTTAACTTCGGGATTAATTGGGAAAAATTAAATAAATCACATATTTCTAAGATAACATGATATTTTATATATATGTACTTATAATTCAATTTTATATGGTTCAGGATCACCCGTAAACAACACGAGAAGATTAATCATAAGATCCCATGTTTGTACGCAACACGTCATTTGACAACACCGGTACTTTATGTACGCAACACGTCATTTGACAACACCGGTACCGTGGGTCAAGATTAATCTCAACCAATACATATACGATGGGGTTTTATTTATTTCGTTGGGGGTTTTATTTATTTCATTGCGGGTATATTAAACATCTAAAAATGAACCATTAAAATTGAATTACTAACAACGAGCTGCTAACTACGGACTAAGGAATTATTCAAAGTATTAAAAGTATAACAAGTATATATATGTGACGTTTGTTTAAAAATAAAAGGTATTGATATATTATATATGGATAGGTTCGTGATATCAACCGGAGACCAAGTCAAATTATATATATCTTCAAGACGAAAGTGAGTATATAGTCCCACTTTTAAACTCTAAATATTTCGGGATGAGAATACATGTATTTTATGTTTTACGTTATGGACACAAGTAACTGAAAAATATATTCTACGTTGAGTTGTACCACTGACATACTTCCCTGTAGCTTGGTAACTAATATTTACAGCGGTATTGTAAACGCGAATCCTGTTGATAGATCTATCGGGCCTGACAACCCCAACCGGACTGGACGACCAGTATTCAACGGTTGCACAGTACTTCGTTTCGTGACTACACTTGGTACAGTGTAGTAAGATTTCATATTAAAGGGAATATGCGACGTGATTAATTGTTAAGTATGGTTACCAAGTGCTCAACCACTTAGAATATTTTTATTAAAATGTTTATATATGAAATCTTGTGGTCTATATTTATATCGCTGTCGACATTAAACCTATATCTCACCAACTTTATGTTGACATTTTAAAGCATGTTATTCTCAGGTATGAATTAAGTCTTCCGCTGTGCATTATCTCGTACTAAGGATACTACTTGAGGCCATTAAGGACTTATATCATAAGGCGTTGCATTCGAGTCATTGAAGTTCATAGAGACTATTATTAAGTAAATGGCGGTTTAGGTCATTTGAATATTATGAAATGTCAGGCGAATATGTCAATTATGGATGTAACTATAGATTGTCTTTTAAGAATAAATGCAACGTTTGTAAGATGTATCATATAGAGGGCAAGTACCTCGCAATGTTATCAACTATTGTAATTCGTTTGTAATCAATATGGACAACGTCCGGATGATTAGTTTCGGATCCTTTCAGTTGGTATCAGAGCGTTGGTCTTAGCGAACCAGGCCTTGCATTAGTGTGTCTAACTGGTAGATGTTAGGATACATTAGTGAGTCTGGACTTTGACCGTGTCTATCTGTCAAAAATTTTTGCTTATCATTTCTAGTCGGAAACCATCTGCTTATCATCCATAGGGAATTGCCTGCTTATCATTCTTTAGTCTATATACGTCTTACTGCATTTAGTGCATCGATAGTGTATAGACAAAATTCATATCTTAGCGTATGTGATAATCTATATCTTAGCGCATCCGTAGACTTGTCTGACACATATACCGTAAATTTCTCTGTAGTCTACGAAATCTTTAGGATTATAAATATTCTATATAGTTAGAATATCATCCGATATCCGAAGATCATTTCACATCGAGGATCCTTTTCATTCACCAAATTGCTCTTTGGCAATGAACTTGAAGCACTTACCGGCGAACCTGTTCGGAACACCATTTTCTCTCTCATTTCTTGAGTATCTCATCACGATTACATACTATCCCATATTTTGAAATCTTATTCATCCGCTCGCTTCAACCGCCAATCATCCTGGTGTACCAGCAGAAGTTAACGAACTACGCGCTCGTGTGACGGCTTTAGAGAACATGGTGCGAAGGTTACAAACACCAGCAGCATCAACGGCATCATCATTATCAACACCAATCGTAGCATTTCCACCACCAACAACCACAATCGCATCATAAACTTCCAAAATAATCCTCGTTCTGCATATCGTTCTATTTACTCTATTTTCGTTCTACGTATCGTTCTACATCGATTATCTTCGCTTTACGTATCATTCTACCTCATTTATCTCCGTTCAACATGACAATTATGTAATCTCTAATGATTTAGAGATCACGTAATCAAGTGTTAATGATAAATCAAATGAGTATAATATCTTAATGACTCATTAAATCCATAATTACATTCGATGAAAATATATATGCAAGTATATTTTCATAAAGATTGTAACTAAAAATTCTTTCGTACAAACTGTTAATGATGAAAATATTTTAACGGGTGGGTAGTACCCGAGGAATATTTAGGATTCACATTAATAAGTTACACTGTACATTCTTCGAATCTGATTCAACGGTCAATTGCTATCCTACTTACAACCACCGATATTCGTATCCGCTCACCCCAGAATAACCATTTTCATTCAAATTTCATATTCAGATTTTGATCTATCAGAATCCAACAAGTGGCATAAAGAAGAAAACATTGGACAAAAATAAAATTTGTTAGAAACACACGAATTAACTAATTGAAAATCTGTTAAGGATTCCACGCTAACTGTTCCGGCTAACTGTTCCCAGCTAACTGATTAACATTTAATTTATCGCAATTTACATTCTCGCAATTTTAATTTCTGCACTGTACATACTGTCAGGACATATGTACAACAATACGTCGGATTAATTCTGAGACAACACGTTGTATAATGGGTCATGATATATATTTATTTATTTTACGCAATTTAATTAACGGGACACGTATACAAGGTTTCGATTTATCATATCGACCCATCTATATATATATTTCGGAACGATCATAGACACTCTATAGTTGGCTATACAGGGTTGAGGTGGATTCCAAAATATATATATGGTTTGAGTTGTGATCGACACTGAGACCGGTACACGGGTCACGATACGTATTAATTAATTATGTATATTAAATTATATATGAATATATTGAACTGTTGAATTATTGGACCATTGGACAATCGGACTATTGGGTTGCTAACTTTGGACAATTAAAAATGAGTTAAAATGTTGATTATAACATATGAAACTAAACAATTCTTCAAGTTTGCCACTTGATTCTATCTTAAACCTCATTCGAATCTTGACAATTACAATTCTCATTCACAACTTTTCATGATTCTAGAAAACACCTCGATCGGAAAGATGAACCAACCACACCTTATCTCTGAAAGAAAAGATTGTGCATAAAATTTTTGCACCTGGAACCTCTCGAAAACTGAGTAAATGTTTAACCCGTATTCGTGTTAGTTCTTTTGGCGATGTTATTGTCACAAATAACCTTGCAATTCTTCTCCAAAGTAGTCAATTTTGTCACAGCTCCACTTCGACTTCTCAATAAGATTACTCTTAGTATAACCTCGATATATATATATATACGTTGTTCTTTCGCCATCGTTACCGGAGAACCTTTTATATCCCATCATATTACCATCATCGTTTAATCATCTAAGAATACAACTCTTCTGAAACCATCTTGGTTTGATAACCGATGACCCAGATCTGATAACTTTGAAAATGCTGACGAAGCAGCATGTTGTAGATGGTCTTAATGACCAAAAGTTGATGATAGAAGAACGAAGTGTTAGGAATGCTCGATAGAAAATTTGGTACTAAAACCCGGATTGAGCAAACCATGAAGGAGACTCTGAACAAGTTACAAGGACTAAACTTGTACATAAAGAATTATGACGAATCTGAAGCAAACACCTTGCTTCTGAATCTAAACCCTTACGGGTCAATCTTCATCATCATCCTTCGACATTAGAAATTCTAAGATATTATCATATCTTTCATTATAAATATCCTCAATATTTCTGAAGATATTTTCACCACTATCTTTATCTGAAATCATTTATCTCCCCGTAATATCTGTGTTACAATATAAAGGAAACTGTGTTAGTTTCTAAATCCTTCGAGTTTAAAATAGGAATGTTCTGAAGCGGTGTTGGGAACTGATGCATGAATTAGTATAATATAATGAAACTTGATCAACTTCATTATATTACAGTAAGTCATGTTAAGTTTCTAATGGAATGTGATGATTCACAGTACCGTCATCATGTGCCATGTTACACGGCTCTTACATTCTATCAAGTCTCCAAACATATTAGAACGTATCACCTTGATAGTTCTATTTTTCCGGAATATTCGAGTAATTTAACGAATCAAGATCGTGCCATTACAATTTCATTCTAAAACCAATAGCTAGGTTCATTCCAAATTTCCTACCTACGAATTTCGGACCATTGTTCGCTTGGCTCGAGGACAGGAAGAAGAAACGAAGGGACAAAACCTCAGAATAGAAATAGGAACATAAACCACAGCAAATAAGAGAGAGCATTAACTGTGGATGACAATGATTTTAAGGGACGGGAGTAGGAACATCGAAATATAAGGGAAGGTATAAAACCTAACAACAACCCCAAAACTACAAACCGTGCATATCAATACGTATTGCAACGTAAAGGCACGGGAGAATTAAAAACATTATAATTCCAAGGAAAGGATAAAAGAGAATAGATTCTTCTGGTGATAGATGAAAAAGAAGAATGAAAGATATGAAAGTTAGAAATATAACAAGGATTAGAATGGGATGGAGCATATTAGCGAATGTCTTAAAGTAGGAACTAAAGAGAAAGAATAGAAGATGTGAGAAGAAAGAAAGGGAAGGAGGTAAATTTATAGTGAAATATTCGACAAAGAAATCAAAACAGATTACCGCGTTAAATCAAAGAAGATCCTGATCGCCGCAAAACTAAATCTTATTACATAAGATTTTCTTTAAAACCCTTAAATCCCGGAAATCAATCATAATCACGTCATCGGTTACAACAATTCTATATTTACTCATTTCACTCTTTTGTGATAGCTTCGCTCGTGCGTCTCACATAACCGAATCGTTTTATCTAAATCTTTCAATAATGATAAAATTTCATTATTACCTCATATTCGTCATGAAAACATTCCTATTGTTATTTATGACAACCTCTACCAAATTTCGAGGACGAAATTTCTTTAACGGGTGGGTACTGTAACGACCCGGAAATTTCCGACCAAATTTAAACTCTAATCTCTATATGGTTCCGACACGATAAGCAAAAACCCTAAAGTTGACCCGCACTTTTTCGATCGTTCTATACTTATAAGATTAATATTTACATAAATTAAACATTACCAACATGATAAGCAATCCAAATTGTTGAGACTTATGTTTTCGAAAAGAGTTTTACACAACGTTTGACCGTCTAGTTTGACCGATGATATCACGAACTATACAATATATGATAATTATACGTTTGTGTATATATATGTATATATACATATTTAACATGATCTAAGAATGTTTTAATATCTCATTTTGTATTAATAACAATAAGTTATAAGTATATTTTGAAACTACTAACTTAAGTTTTCAAAACGATAACCATACGTAACGTTATTTGACTTAAATACTTATGACCTATAATGTTTATACATATATCGTATAAGTAATGTATTTAATCACTTTTAAAGACTTAAATACATAAAACAATATAAGTATATTTACAAAAGATAGCTATATTTGAATCCTCGTTCCGTTTTCTCAAAGATTTCTATACGTATACCTAGGGTATATGTACCCGTATCATACGCAGCTTCTAGATGTATTTACTATTGGTATATACCAATAAAAATCTGCTCCTTAGCAGCCTTAAATGATTAAGAAACATGTGGAACCAACCATTTGTCAAGTAGCATGAATTATTTAGCAAGAAAACAAAGTTAGGTATTTTTTTTTCCTTTATAACCTAAAAACGTTTTTATGCATGCACACCATTTCTTCACCCCATTTTCTTATACTTACACTTCCATTTCTCTCTCAAAATACTCTTAACTTCATACTTGATCATCTCCAAGCATTTTCCCCATCATTTAGCTTCAAAAACCTTACTTAAACACCATAAGAAAACCATACAAAAACACTTCAAGAAATCCTTCCAAGAACACAAACTTACTTCCAATCTTTCATCCAATTCCATCACCCTTTTGGTTCTAGCTTTTTACTCCTCTTTTACAGAAACCTTGTCCAAGGAACTTGAGGTAGTATCTATGTTCATAACCTTATTCGATTCATATATATATAGCTATCATATTTTGTGGTATACAATTTTAACAACAAGAACATAGTTTGAAAGTTTTCAAACTTGTTTGCAAACTAAATAGATCCTTCTAACTTAACTTTTAAAATACTTCAATACCTGTAATATAACTTAAATATATGCTAACTTAACAAGGTATAACTTGGTTTTTCAAAGAATATCTTAAAAACTGTTTTTACGACGTCGGAGTGTAACCGGGGACTGTTTTGGGTTGGATAATTAAAAACTATCTTAAACTTTGAATTGGAGGTTTATGTTCTGGAAAAATGATTTTTACTATAAATATGTTAACACATAGAAATTTCATGATTTAATTCAAAGTATAAGTATTTTTAGAAAAATGGTCATTAAGTGTTATTTTTTTGTAACAAAAATGTTTAACTTCATAAGTTTCACTAAAGTTTCACCTATGCCGTGTGATTTTGAATACAAACCAAGGTATTTTCAGTTCATAGTCTTAAAGAGGGACTCGATCCAATGAGATGGCAAGTTGAATCAACGAAAACGGATTTGTAACGAAGAAACTATGACCGAAACAAAATTGGTTATCCTAGACTTGTTTAACTTCGGGATTAATTGGGAAAAATTAAATAAATCACATATTTCTAAGATAACATGATATTTTATATATATGTACTTATAATTCAATTTTATATGGTTCAGGATCACCCGTAAACAACACGAGAAGATTAATCATAAGATCCCATGTTTGTACGCAACACGTCATTTGACAACACCGGTACTTTATGTACGCAACACGTCATTTGACAACACCGGTACCGTGGGTCAAGATTAATCTCAACCAATACATATACGATGGGGTTTTATTTATTTCGTTGGGGGTTTTATTTATTTCATTGCGGGTATATTAAACATCTAAAAATGAACCATTAAAATTGAATTACTAACAACGAGCTGCTAACTACGGACTAAGGAATTATTCAAAGTATTAAAAGTATAACAAGTATATATATGTGACGTTTGTTTAAAAATAAAAGGTATTGATATATTATATATGGATAGGTTCGTGATATCAACCGGAGACCAAGTCAAATTATATATATCTTCAAGACGAAAGTGAGTATATAGTCCCACTTTTAAACTCTAAATATTTCGGGATGAGAATACATGTATTTTATGTTTTACGTTATGGACACAAGTAACTGAAAAATATATTCTACGTTGAGTTGTACCACTGGCATACTTCCCTGTAGCTTGGTAACTAATATTTACAGCGGTATTGTAAACGCGAATCCTGTTGATAGATCTATCGGGCCTGACAACCCCAACCGGACTGGACGACCAGTATTCAACGGTTGCACAGTACTTCGTTTCGTGACTACACTTGGTACAGTGTAGTAAGATTTCATATTAAAGGGAATATGCGACGTGATTAATTGTTAAGTATGGTTACCAAGTGCTCAACCACTTAGAATATTTTTATTAAAATGTTTATATATGAAATCTTGTGGTCTATATTTATATCGCTGTCGACATTAAACCTATATCTCACCAACTTTATGTTGACATTTTAAAGCATGTTATTCTCAGGTATGAATTAAGTCTTCCGCTGTGCATTATCTCGTACTAAGGATACTACTTGAGGCCATTAAGGACTTATATCATAAGGCGTTGCATTCGAGTCATTGAAGTTCATAGAGACTATTATTAAGTAAATGGCGGTTTAGGTCATTTGAATATTATGAAATGTCAGGCGAATATGTCAATTATGGATGTAACTATAGATTGTCTTTTAAGAATAAATGCAACGTTTGTAAGATGTATCATATAGAGGGCAAGTACCTCGCAATGTTATCAACTATTGTAATTCGTTTGTAATCAATATGGACAACGTCCGGATGATTAGTTTCGGATCCTTTCATATTTCAAGATTCTGGCAGACATTACAGCAAGCATTGGGAACTCGTCTAGACATGAGTACTGCCTATCATCCACAAACTGATGAGCAGAGCGAAAGGATGATACAAACGCTTGAAGACATGCTACGAGCTTGTGTTATTGATTTCGGAAACAGTTGGGATCGACATCTACCGTTAGCAGAATTTTCCTACAACAACAGCTACCATTCAAGCATTGAGATGGCGCCGTTTGAAGCACTTTATGGTAGAAAGTGCAGGTCTCCGATTTGTTGGAGTAAAGTGGGGGATAGACAGATTACGGGTCCGGAGATAATACAAGAAACTACCGAGAAAATCATTCAAATTCAACAAAGATTGAAAATCGCCCAGAGTCGACAAAAGAGCTACGCGGACAGTAAAAGAAAAGATATAGAGTTTGAAATTGGAGAAATGGTCATGCTTAAGGTTTCACCTTGGAAAGGCGTTGTTCGATTTGGTAAACGGGGGAAACTAAATCCAAGGTACATTGGACCATTCAAGATTATAGATCGTGTCAGACCAGTAGCTTACCAACTGGAGCTACCTCAACAACTCGCGGCTGTACATAACACTTTCCACGTCTAAAATTTGAAGAAATGTTTTGCTAAAGAAGATCTCACTATTCCGTTGGACGAAATCCAAATCAACGAAAAACTTCAATTCATTGAAGAACCCGTCGAAATAATGGATCGTGAGGTTAAGAGACTTAAACAAAACAAGATACCGATTGTTAAGGTTCGATGGAATGCTCGTAGAGGACCCGAGTTCACCTGGAAGAGTGAAGATCAGATGAAGAAGAAATACCCGCATTTATTTCCAGAAGATACGTCAACACCTCCAACTGCTTAAAATTTCGGGACGAAATTTATTTAACGGGTAGGTACTGTAGTGACCCGAACTTTTCCATGTTTATATATATATTAAATGAAATTGTTATTTACATGTTTAAGTGTTTCCAACATGTTAAGCAATCAAACTTGTTAAGACTTGATTAATTGAAATAGGTTTCATATAGACAATTGACCACCCAAGTTGACCGGTGATTCACGAACGTTAAAACTTGTAAAAACTATACGATGACATATATATGGTTATATATATAGTTAACATGATTTTATTATAAGTATGTATCTCATTGGGTATTTTAACAATGAGTTATATACATAAAAATGAGACTATTAATTTAAGAAACTCGAAAACGATATATATAACGATTATCGTTATAACAACGTCTTACTAGGTACATATGAATCATATTAAGATATTGATACACTTGGTTAATTATGTTAAATGATAATTAAATATATTATTAAGTGTATTAACAATGAAATACATATGTAAAAATAAGACTACTAACTTAATGATTTCGAAACGAGACATATATGTAATGATTATCATTGTAACGACATTTAACTGTATATATATCATACTAAGATATATTATATATCATAATATCATGATAATATAACAATTTAACATCTCATTTGTTATAATAAACAATGGGTTAACAACATTCAACAAGATCGTTAACCTAAAGGTTTCAAAACAACATTTACATGTAACGACTAACGATGACTGAACGACTCAGTTAAAATGTATATACATGTAGTGTTTTAATATGTATTCATACACTTTTGAAAGACTTCAAGACACTTATCAAAATACTTCTACTTAACAAAAATGCTTACAATTACATCCTCGTTCAGTTTCATCAACAATTCTACTCGTATGCACCCGTATTCGTACTCGTACAATACACAGCTTTTAGATGTATGTACTATTGGTATATACACTCCAATGATCAGCTCTTAGCAGCCCATGTGAGTCACCTAACACATGTGGGAACCATCATTTGGCAACTAGCATGAAATATCTCATAAAATTACAAAAATATGAGTAATCATTCATGACTTATTTACATGAAAATAAAATTACATATCCTTTATATCTAATCCATACACCAACGACCAAAAACACCTACAAACACTTTCATTCTTCAATTTTCTTCATCTAATTGATCTCTCTCAAGTTCTATCTTCAAGTTCTAAGTGTTCTTCATAAATTCCAAAAGTTCTAGTTTCATAAAATCAAGAATACTTCCAAGATTGCAAGTTTACTTCCAAGTTTTCTAAATCCATTCCAAGTAATCATCCAAGATCAAGAAACCTTTGTTACTTACAGTAGGTTATCTTTCTAATGCAAGGTAATAATCATATTCAAACTTTAATTCAATTTCTATAACTATAACAATCTTATTTCGAGTGGAAATCTTACTTGAAATTGTTTTCGTGTCATGATTCTGCTTCAAGAACTTTCAAGCCATCCAAGGATCCTTTGAAGCTAGATCTATTTTTATCATTTCCAGTAGGTTTATCCAAGGAACTTGAGGTAGTAATGATGTTCATAACATCATTCGATTCATACATATAAAGCTATCTTATTCGAAGGTTTAAACTTGTAATCACTAGAATATAGTTTAGTTAATTCTAAACTTGTTCGCAAATAAAAGTTAATCCTTCTAACTTGACTTTTAAAATCAACTAAACACATGTTATATATCTATATGATATGCTAACTTAATGATTTAAAACCTGGAAACACGAAAAACACCGTAAAACCGGATTTACGCCGTCGTAGTAACACCGCGGGCTGTTTTGGGTTAGTTAATTAAAAACTATGATAAACTTTGATTTAAAAGTTGTTATTCTGAGAAAATGATTTTTATTATGAACATGAAACTATATCCAGAAATTATGGTTAAACTCAAAGTGAAAGTATGTTTTCTAAAATGGTCATCTAGACGTCGTTCTTTCGACTGAAATGACTACCTTTACAAAAATGACTTGTAACTTATTTTTCCGACTATAAACCTATACTTTTTCTGTTTAGATTCATAAAATAGAGTTCAATATGAAACCATAGCAATTTGATTCACTCAAAACGGATTTAAAATGAAGAAGTTATGGGTAAAACAAGATTGGATAATTTTTCTCATTTTAGCTACGTGAAAATTGGTAACAAATCTATTCCAACCATAACTTAATCAACTTGTATTGTATATTATGTAATCTTGAGATACCATAGACACGTATACAATGTTTCGACCTATCATGTCGACACATCTATATATATTTCGGAACAACCATAGACACTCTATATGTGAATGTTGGAGTTAGCTATACAGGGTTGAGGTTGATTCCAAAATATATATAGTTTGAGTTGTGATCAATACTGAGATACGTATACACTGGGTCGTGGATTGATTCAAGATAATATTTATCGATTTATTTCTGTACATCTAACTGTGGACAACTAGTTGTAGGTTACTAACGAGGACAGCTGACTTAATAAACTTAAAACATCAAAATATATTAAAAGTGTTGTAAATATATTTTGAACATACTTTGATATATATGTATATATTGTTATAGGTTCGTGAATCAACCAGTGGCTAAGTCTTACTTTCCGACGAAGTAAAAATCTGTGAAAGTGAGTTATAGTCCCACTTTTAAAATCTAATATTTTTGGGATGAGAATACATGCAGGTTTTATAAATGATTTACAAAATAGACACAAGTACGTGAAACTACATTCTATGGTTGAATTATCGAAATCGAATATGCCCCTTTTTATTAAGTCTGGAACAGAAGAATTAGGGAACAGACACCCTAATTGACGCGAATCCTAAAGATAGATCTATTGGGCCTAACAAACCCCATCCAAAGTACCGGATGCTTTAGTACTTCGAAATTTATATCATATCCGAAGGGTGTCCCGGAATGATGGGGATATTCTTATATATGCATCTTGTTAATGTCGGTTTCCAGGTGTTCACCATATGAATGATTTTTATCTCTATGTATGGGATGTGTATTGAAATATGAAATCTTGTGGTCTATTGTTACGATTTGATATATATAGGTTAAACCTATAACTCACCAACATTTTTGTTGACGTTTAAAGCATGTTTATTCTCAGGTGAATACTAAGAGCTTCCGCTGTTGCATACTAAAATAAGGACAAGATTTGGAGTCCATGTTTGTATGATATTGTGTAAAAACTGCATTCAAGAAACTGATTTCGATGTAACATATTTGTATTGTAAACCATTATGTAATGGTCGTGTGTAAACAGGATATTTTAGATTATCATTTAATCTACGTAAAGCTTTTTAAACCTTTATTTATGAAATAAAGGTTATGGTTTGTTTTAAAAATGAATGCAGTATTTGAAAAACGTCTCATATAGAGGTCAAAACCTCGCAACGAAATCAATTAATATGGAACGTTTTTAATCAATAAGAACGGGACATTTCATATAGGGGGTGATCTGAATGGACACATAGGAGTGGAGGCAGAAGGTTACGAGGGAGCCCATGGGGGTTTTGGGTTTGGTCCTAGAAATGAAGAAGGGCGCTCAACCCTTGAGTTTGCCATTGCCCACGAGTTGGTTGTAGCTAACTCTTTTTTCAAGAAGAGGGATGCTCAGTTAGCCACTTTTTATAGCGGGGGCCGTTGCACCCAGATTCACTTTTTGCTCCTTCATAAAGGAGAACTTAGGACATGTAGGGACTGTAAGGTCCTTCCAGCATATACGTGCTTCTCCCAGCACAGATTGTTGATCATGGACCTAGTTACCCGGGGAAGAGTTCGTAGGAGGGCTAAGGTTGTGCAACATAGAATCCTTTGGAAGAACCTACATGGAGCGAAGGCAGAGACTTTTAGAACGACTGTGGCCAATAGATTGAGTGTAGAAGGGGATAACGTAGCCCCTGCTGACGTTGACCAGTTATGGAACCGCATGGCGTCCACTATCAGAGAGGTGGCAAAAGAAGCTTTAGGGATGGCATTAGGGACATCGAGAGCCCATAAGAGTAGTAGAGAATCGTGGTGGCTTAGTGACGATGTCCAAACGAAAGTCGCGTTAAAGCAGGCGAGGTTTAGGGAGCTCATTACTTTTGGAGAAGGGACACCTGCAGAGAGAACTAGGGTAGAAGAAAGATATAAAGAAGCTAAAAGAGAAGCAAAGAAGGCCGTAGCAATTGCAAAAGACAAAGCTTATGAAGATTTATATAGGAAACTAGACTCTAAAGAGGGAGCCAATGACATATATAGAATAGCTAAAGCTAGGGAGCGAAGAGGCATGGACTTAGTTAACGTCAAATATATCAAGGATGAAGCGGGTCAAAGTATAGTGAGAGAAGACCTTATTAAGAAAAGATGGGAAGAGTATTTTGTATCCCTTTTTGGTAGGGAAAGAACAGAGCGGAACGAGGAACTCCACGAGGTTCGTGAATATCAAAACAACTGTTTCTGCACGAGGATTAACCAGGAGGAAGTTAGATCAGCCCTACGAAAGATGGGGAGAAACAAAGCAGTGGGACCAGGCCAAATCCCGATTGAGGCGTGGAGGTGCCTAGGAGGCGATGGGGTTAGATGGTTGACAAACCTTTTCAACACGACGTTTAGAAGCGCAAAGATGCCTATGGAATGGAGACTCAGTGAGGTCATCCTCATTTACAAGAACAAGGGAGATGCACAAATATGTAGTAATTACAGAGGCATAAAGTTACTTAGTCATACTATGAAGCTTTGGGAGGGAGTGATTGAGACGAGGCTCCGACGCGAGACAAAGGTTTCAGAGAACCAATTCGGTTTCATGCCAGGACGCTCGTCGACTGAGGCGATTCACATCGTTAGAAGCCTTATGGAGAAGTATAGGGAAAAACAAAAGAACCTACACATGGCGTTCTTAGACCTGGAAAAGGCTTATGACTGTGTCCCGCGCGAGCTGATTTGGAAGACTCTTAACGCTAGGGGTGTCCCAAGTAGATATATAAGAACTATTAGAGATATGTACGATGGGGCGAAGACTCGCGTACGCACGGCAGTAGGAAACACTGAGTTTTTCCCTGTTGAGGTAGGTTTACATCAGGGATCGGCCCTTAGCCCATATCTTTTCGCTTTGATCCTAGACGAACTAACTAAGAGGATACAAGATAACATCCCATGGTGCCTAATATTCGCCGATGATATTGTTTTAGTTTCGGATTCCCAGGAGGAGCTTAACAGAAGGCTAGAGCAATGGAGGACTGCACTAGAATCAAATGGCCTACGGATTAGCAGACTTAAATCGGAGTACCTTAGATGCGATTTCAAGACGAGCGAAGAAGAACAAGAGGATTTAGTGGATGTCAGAATTGGGGATCAGATTTTACCCCCACAAGAGTCCTTTAGATATTTAGGCTCGATGCTTCACAAATCGGGAAGGATAGATGAGGACGTGACGCATCGTATACGAGTATGATGGTTGAAGTGGAGGGCAGCGAAAGGGGTGTTGTGCGACAAGAAGGTACCCCTTAAATTGAAAGGGAAATTTTTCAAGGTCGCAATCAGACCGGCCATGTTGTACGGCTCAGAGTGTTGGCCAATGACGAAAGCCCAAGAGAGGAGGATGGAGGTGGCAGAAATGAGGATGCTTAGGTGGACGTGTGGCAAGACCATGCTAGATATGATACCAAATGGAGTTTTAGGGAGAACTTGGAAGTTGGGAACATAAACAACAAGTTGAGGGAAGGACGACTTAGATGGTTCGGGCATGTTATGAGGCGCCCACTTTTAGCCCCGGTTAGGAGAGTCGAGACCCTTGTTGTTGGGGGCGTAAGGAGAAGGGGTAGACCCAAACGTAGGTTGGAGGATAGATTGAAGCTTGACATGAAGGAGCTCTTATTGACCGAGGACATGACTTCTGATAGGAATTTGTGGAGGAGTAGAATTAGAATAGATGAATAGGTTCTACATGGTGTTTACCTATTTTATATATTTATTATATTATATTTCTTACCTACTTGCTTGTGTGCACTTCATATATGTCTTTATTATTTTATTATTATTATTATTATTATTATTATTATTATTATTTAAAATTTATTTATTTATTTATTTATTTTTTTTTCGTGAGACTTTACGTATTGGCTGGACATGTTTTATGGATATATAATATATCTATACTTATTGTAGCATATTCACATGCTTTATTGCACTATATGGTTACATGTTTGTATTACATTATATAGCAATTAATTTATACGTACTTACATATCACATGTTTTTATGCTAACATAGTATACTTATTTGTCTATGCCTACATAGTATACCATCTATTTTATACTACATATTATACCTACATGCTTCTTACCAACATGTTTACGTATACTTATTGTACTTACATGACTTGTTATACTTGCATATTTGACACTCACATATTTTCGTATATGTTATATTACATTATATTGTTATATGCTTTATTTACCTATATATATATATATATATCGTATTGGAGTATATATTATTCATGGTAAAGTTTCTATTTTATCAACTTTACTTGTATATTTTTACTTCACATATCGGATTTCATGGTTCTTTCTGATCGGAGGTCCCTAGGAAGCAGTCTCTCTGCTCTACAGAATAGGGAGGGACGACTTCCTCTACCTGGGGACCGATAGGTATCCTGGGTAGAAGAATGACTTCCCTTTTACTTTAGGGTAGAGGAAAGGACTGTCTACATCTAACCTCCCCCATACTCCACTTTAGTGGAATTGGGTAATGTTGTTGTTGTAATGTTGTTGTTGTTTGTCTTGTCTGCTTTGTAAAATCGTTTGTAAATACAAAGATCCACCTTTTCCAATACACACAGACTGAATGAAGAAAACTGCAACAAAACAGAATAGGGACCTTTAAAGACCAAGGAGACAAGCTTGGGTGCAAACACATTCAACCCTTTTGTTAAAGATGATCCATATGAATACTCTCCATATTCAAGCGTAAGATTAGAAAGTTCAGGAAGATGTATATTGACACCAACAGTAACACCAAGTGATCGTTCCATCTTGCATTTACGTAAGGTGAGATTCTTCAAGTTTGCACATTTGGAGATATTACAAATGCCTTCCTCATCATAAATAAAAAGTGACATCATCAAGATACAATGTTATTAGAGAGGAGAGACACCAAGTTGACTCACAACTAATACCAATCATAGAGAGACATTTGAGGGACTGAAGACTATATAGGGAATCAGGCAAATACATTGTCCTGTCACCACAGCTTGTAACACTTAGCTGTTGGACATTGTGAGACAAAGCGTAGTCCATAATTCTTTTAACAACCAATTGAAAAGCCTTTTCATGGAAAGTGAGTTTAACAGAAGACACTTCTAGTTGATTATTGCACCCAGAGATAAAATGTTTAACAAATTTGGAAAACTTGAGCAACGTACGGAAATCTTTACTTAAGAAATTAAGATATGGCAATGAAGTCCATATACATCTCCATCTAGATGACAGAGCACTTGTTTGTACAGCAAGTTTAAGGCCAACAAAAGATAGGATTTTGTGGATGAGATCATCAGGCAAACTGCTTATTCTATCATCTTCTACGCGCATTCTAACAACTTTACCGTGCCCACACCTTGAATCCATTCCTGCGTTTCTGATTAGAATTTAAGAATTTGTCAGGTTATTTCGCTTTTGGTTACTTCCAAAGTCCTTGAAACTAAACCACATTATCTTTTGGGTCCAAAACATAGGAGTACTAACTACAAATGGTACAAGTAAATATGATTATGTATAATGTATAATCTTCCACTATATCATGTGCTGCAATAATTACAGATGTGGCAATAAAATAAGTTGATAAAAAAAAAAAATAAAAAAAAAATTAAGTTGATAAATGATCAGCCACATCATCAAAATTAGTGCGAACTCCCCAATTTCATATTCAAAATACTAGGTTTTTATTTATTGATGATAAAGTCATACATTCAAAACCCCAAACCCTAATTTTTTTACCAATACATAAATGTTAGCATCAAAATCTTCCAAAACTTTGTATTCTCACTTATATATTGCTAATCAATCAGTAAAATTAAAGTGAAAAGGGGAAATCGGTAGGAACAACTACAAATGAAATCTAATCGATTTAACTAGTAGAAAAGAAATCGGTAATACAACAAAGCGAAATGAAATGATTGAATGCGCCATGGTTAGGGTTTAATTACAAAAGGTTACCTATTTTAACGTAGCAGGTTCACATTTCAGAAGACTGTACTGTAGAAGATCACTGTGCGTTAAATTGGGAATTTACAATTTACACTGAGGAGTGAGGACCGTATGTATACGTAGCTAGCGCCCTTATGGCGAGGCTCGTTTGATAAGCTTCTACGGACTAGTATTTCTTTTTAGACTAGTATTTCTTTTATTTTATTTCATTATTATTATATTATTATATTTATATATTTATATTTATATTTTGAGCGGCATTAATTTATTCATTATTTATTATTTACTAGGTTTTTAACTCGTGCGATACGCGGTTGATGAAAAATCAATTAAAATATTACGAATCATCAACTCATAAATTAATAGTATTGTTACTAGTGCAGAGACCCGTGGAATCACGGGATTTTTAAGGAAAAATTATTGAATGATAAATATTTAAAGAAATACTATCAATAAAGAAGTACTATCAATAAACCAAAAACTTTAAACAAGCGTATGATGTAAACCAACATATTTTTAACAAATTACCAATAAACCATGAGGCGATAATAACAAAGTTAACATTCAGTTATTAACACATAAAAATATACAGATTATAGAAAACACGTACACAATTTTCATGAAGTTTAAATCGCCTGAGCCAAAATCTATATCATCACAAAACTGCATTATACAATAATAAAAAAAATTAAAGGATTGTGTGTTGACTTTTTAAGTTTACTCATTTACAAAAATGAGTAAGACTTCATGTTTATGCAATTTTTTTATTTATTACAGTATTTATTAGTACTACTTATATAGCAAAATCTCATCAATTCGATACAAATTCATCTCAAAACATAGCTCAAATTTGAAAATGAAGAAATCTACATGTCTTAACAAATTGTCATGTCAATTTAATGATAACATAAAACAAACCTTTTGCTTCAGTGTAAAAAATAGGCACCACATCTTAAAAGCTTCATCCGTCAACTATCATATGTCATATCTTCACCCATTATGCACCTGCATCATCGGAAACTGTTTCATATGACATTTTTTAGGAAGCATAATCGATATTCGATAAGTAGTAGAAAGACTAAAATGAAAACTCATTTCAAACTTTATCACCCTACCATCTAATAAAAACTTCAAAGTGAAATGACATTACTTGCCTGCTTTAAATACTCTATTACTCGTATATTATTAAGAAAAAAATAATAAAAAAACCTTTATTATTTGATATACGTGACAGAATTTTTGTTACTAAAACATGAACATAACTAAGTTAGCCTGTAAAAATACTAAATCGGTTAACGAATTTAAAGACATTGGAAGTAGAACCCAGAATGCAATTCGTGATTACCATTAAAAACTATGACAACGACCCACCCATTTTTCCACATAGACAAATTCTTAAATATGGTATAGTCTTATAGAAGAGGCATATGTAACTACTTAAGAATGGCATAGCACACGTAACATTAACATTAAAATTATTCAAAATAACTCACTAAAACCCTAACACAATACTCTATGTGAACAGTAAATATATAATAACTCAACTACATCGAACACCATCCATACATATTATAATAACAAATATATGCGAAAATGGGTAAGAAAATACAACATACCTTTTCAAAGTCATTTTCTTATGATATACTGGAATCGTAATTGTCTCCTTTACTTGCCACATATACATTTATGGGCTTATGGCAGCAGCAGCAAATGCTTGCTAGTTGCTACTATGAAACTTAAAACTTCAATCCATAAAGAAAAATTTCATGAACACTTGAATATCAACAACTTTCAGTAACAGTTACCTTCCTCAAATCCATTCCATCACCCTATCAACCTAATAAAAAAATAAACTACTTGAAATAACCACAAAATATAACTTCAAACCCTACAGACAAATTACTGCAATATAGATCAACATTAATAAAATCGACCCACTCGAAAGTAGCATCTATGCCGACACCCTATAAACGCAAAGCTATGTAAATCAGTACTTACTTGAAACATCCATTGTGCATAGAAGACAATACCTATAAACAACTTTAAGAGCAAAGGATAATGTGTTATTGTTACTCAATACATGGTGCAACTTCATACTCAAACACCTTATATGCAATTTCATAATCACTATTTCACTTTAACATGGTGCAACTGCATTTAATTGCTACAAAAATTTATCGAAATATCATTATGCATACCTGCAAATGACTAAGAACCACTTCCACCCAAGTTCAGATGACCACTTCCACCTAATTTCATATGATCACTTTTGTTACTTTTTCTTTTGAAAGAGACTCATCATCAGTTTAGCATCAATTCTTGTAGCAGTCAACCTTTTAATGCCTTCAACTTGCAAACATCAAATAAGTTCTCATCAACAAAATTAAATAAGTTCTAACAATTACATGAATGCAGCAAAACATTCCAATTAAATTAGTTTTACTTTTATAATCAAAATTTAAAAAGTTGAACCAAATAGAGTCATTTTATTAGCACATAACAATAATTTCATTGCCATTACTTCTTAGAAACAGTTTTTCATTAGAGTTTATTAAGAAAGATGCTTCCACTGAAATTTTTACACGTATAGTGGAGAATCGATTTTTATTCGTGGCGGAGGAACGACTTCCCTTTTACTTTAGAGTGAATCTCATAACTTCATGCAAAAGACTTAGATATAGATAGTGCATGAAATTGTTCATCATACCTATAGTGTACTTTAAGCTAACATGGATGCTTCCCTGTTTGGGTAGCCATAGAAGCTGCTCCCAGAACCTAAAACAGCAAGTATTTCACATTAAGTTAAACAGAAGAAAAGTTCACGTGTGGTAGACCTGCAGCTACACCTCTATACCTCAAGCCAGTGACTGCATAGAAGAATTTCTATATATAATACTTCTGTTTTTTACATATATGAAGATATGAAGATAAATATATAATATAAAATATAAATATAAAGATTAAGTTCAAGTTTAAATCAAAAGGTTCATACGCCATTCTGATTTGTTACCTCAAATATTTAGTAAATTAGTATACATATATTATCATATCATATAACCAACAATAATATAAAAACCCCATACCTCCAGTAGTTATGTAACAGTATTGCTATCTCGTATTACTCGTATTAAGTTGTTGTCATCTCTCTGTATCTTTAATAATACTCGGTAACAACTAATTTTAAGACTTCAAGTTCCAATTAACTCTTTTAAACTTAGATTTACAAAAATCAATTCAAAAACCCAAAAAAAAAAAAAAAACATTAAATCGATGCAAGCGTAGGGAAATAAATCATAGAAAATCAAATCTAGAAGCCCAAACCAAGAAAAGAAAAATAAAATAAGAGGTGATTGTGATGGCCTTACGTGGTGGACTGGGGCTGGAGATTTTGAAGGTCACAACAACAGAGTTGATAACTCGCCAGAGTTTAGGTAGCCACACCATCTCGTCGCTGTAGATGGAAGCATTGGTTGTGGTGGCAGCTGTAGAAGATGGCGGTGCTGGTGGCGGCTGCAGATGATGGCGGTGATGGTGATTGTAGATGGAACTTTTGCTATGGCAGAGTGTTTAGGTTGCTATGCTTGTATATTTGAAAGCCAGAGACCAAAAACGCGTGTTTTTGAATCAATCACAAAACCTGGATCTTTGTGTATATTTGAATTCTTGTTTCTTGAAATTGAAAGATTTAGGGTTTTTATTAGATTTGGGAAAAGAAAGAGCTGAGAGAGAAAAAGTCTAAAAGATATGAACGCGAGCTTGGATAGATTTTGTGTCAGAGGCAACATATCTATTACACCGTTTTTTTTAAGTTCCTTTTTTTTGTTTTTTTAATAAATAATTAAAAAGTTTATGTAATTAAAGGTGTTTTAGTTTTTTTTATATTAAATTAATTTAAAATTAATAAAATAGATGATGTAAGCATGAGGGTCTACAAAAGTGACCTGTGTCCTCCTTATTTTTTTAACCTAAGCTAAAAATTAAAAAGTGATGTCATGGAAGAGGCATTTTCATAGTATGTAGTAGATACTCCTTCCGTCTCATAATTATTGTTTGTTTGACTTTTTGTTCAATTTAAAATATATTTGTGAGTTGTCTATTACATCCGTTAAGTAATGAGTTACTTTAAGTATATAGAGTTATTATAAAGAGTAATTAGTGAATTAGTTCTATATGCTAACATCTAATTATAAATAATCTGTAACTTTAAATTAAGTAGTTTTTATTATTAAAAAAGGTAAATGACCAAATTTTTGGGACGAACCAAAATAGTACAGTGGACAATTTTTCTGGGACGAACGGAGTATTAAAATAGGCAATTACAAATGAAATTAAGACAGATGCATATACTAAGAGTTGTAAGAACGTTGTTTTTAAAATATGTATATATTTTAAAGCCTGTGTGACAAAATTAGTAATACATATAATAATTATTGCAATTTTAGAACGACGGTTAAGTATCTAATTACTACAATTAGATATTAGATAATACTTCATTTGCCAATACAACTAGTGGGGTGATTGGTAATTATTTGACACGATCATTTGTACTTAAAAGCAATAAATTTGTCCGTGTTAGATGGAAAACAAATTACTTTGATATAGTTCGTGTATTTCAGGTTTGTGGAGAAAAGAATATAAAAGATGATGAGAATGCTGAAAAAATCGACTCTTGCGAGCTGTTACAAAATTGACCATAACTTGAGCATACGACCTCCGATCGAGGTGATTCAAAAGCTCAGACGCCCGTATTTAATAAGGCTACAACTTTGATTTTGATTATTGCAAGACGTATTATTGTGATATAACAATTGTGCTTGACCCACTTAGTGTTAATTTAGATTAGGGATAAAGGCAAGCGTTTAGGTTACATAATCGTGCCCAAAATAATTACTTTGACGAATTTCAGAGTTCGTGTCTATGTGATTTAGATAATAACTTGATAGCACACATGTTTGTTTGAATGAATGATACTTAATTGGGATTTCAAAGGGATAAAAAATTTTAATCTATTGATAACAACTTGACATTTTTAATCTTTTGCTTATGCCTTTTGCTTTAAACCATTAAAGTTTAAGTTTTCTTGTTTAATCTTCTTAATTAGTAAACGTGTTTTAGTTTAATCAAACCAACTCTTGAAAATTGTTTGCTTTTAACCACAATCTCCCGTGGAATGAACCTTACTTGCCCTAACTAGTTTAAGGTAATTAAGTTATTTTTAACGGGTACTTCGAAGCCCATCACGGGGAGGATGTAACAACCCAACTTTTTCCGTTAAGTTTTCTGTTATGTAGTTGATGACCGTTAGGTTGAAATGAACTTATTTTTTTTTTTAACGGCAAGATTGCATCAGTCCGGACCGAAGCCTAGTCATCATTTGCACACACACACGTTCTGGCAGGAAACCCGAACCACGATCACAGGGATCCGAACCCTTATACCATCCCGAGGGGCAGGCGGGCCGGACCTTAGTCCCGGATCGGGTCGGTAAAACCTTCCCTTTAGGGTGACCTCAATGGAGCCTATTTCAGTCCATGTTTAATTTGGTCATTCAGAAGCCAGGTTCGAACCCTGGACCTTTTGCCCGACGAGGGTGTTAAACACCACCGCATACCACTTATTACTTAGGATTTATGTCCTAGGCTATTCAAAGCAACGAACTATAAACTTATTCGGTTAGAAAATCGAGACTAATGTCAAATGAGACTAATGAATGTAGGATAATCTAAGTTGTCCTTTATAAATGACTTTGAATATCATCCTCATAAACTTAATGAATTAAAAGAATGATGTTAACAGTGCAGGGGTTTAAGTGTAACTTATTTAATTAAATAATTAGATAAGACTTATTTATGTAATTATTGTAATAAAAAAATATATAAATAAATTAATATATATATATATATATATATATATATATATATATATATATATATATATATATATATATATATATACATTATTATAAAGCACGTGTCATCTTCTCAATTAATCATATTTAAATTATCCTACATGTCATTCTATTAATTAATATGAATTATACATAATCCAACGTATCTTTCTATTATTAAATTAAAGTAAATATTAAATTAATAATTAATAAAATATGGCAATGATCTTAAATTAATAGATACTTCGTGATTGTTACCTTATATAAAAAATAATATTAATAATAACATTAATTGGTGATTTTTTTAATAGAATTCGTGATTTAATATTATCTTTATATGATAATATTATATAAAGATAGTATTAATATAAAAATATATTAAAGATTTATATTCAATACTCCCGTGATTTCTAATGGTTAATAAAGTCTAAAATCAACTTAATAAACCACTAACTAAATCCATTAAAATAATTTAGTTATGCATGCAATTTACCAATCTATCTTCTTATATTTAATATTTAATATATATATATATATATATATATATATATATATACATATATATATATATGCATATATATATATATACATATATATATATATATATATATATATATATATATATATATATATATATATATATATATATATATATATATATATATAGTGGTAAGATCAAGCTGGAAGTAACCAATCGGGGGGAAGCGGAGGGAAGAAAAACTTTTTTTTTTCTTTTTTTGAAAAAACTTTGTTCACGAACATTATAGATGAGATGAAAATATGAACATTTAGTAGAGACACTTTGTGATAAATGTTTTTATTTTGGCGGGAAAACGCTCGAAGAAGTAATATATAACAATTATCGTGTTTTTCGAGCGTATGTTGAGGTTTTAGCTATTGGAGTTTATATATTAGGGTTTAGATATTAGGGTTTATAGGGTTTAGATATTAGGGTTTAGAAATTTAGGGTTTAGGGTTTATATTTAGGATTTAGATTGAGTTTTTAACACGAACGGTTTAGAGTTTAGGGTTTAGGGTTTAGGGTTTGGTGTTTTGGGTTTATGGAATAAACTCAAAACACCAAACCGTAAACCCTAGACCCTAAACCCTAAACTCTAAATCGGGCTAAATTTTACTTCACAAAACATGAAAAAAATACGTTCATATTCTTCACGAACAATATTATCTTGAATGTTATTTTTGTCGATCGTTTTCCCGCCTAAATAATAACATTCATCACAAAGTGTCTCTTCTAAATGTTCATATTTTCGTGTGATCTTGATGTCGGAAAAAAAATTCCAAAAAAACGAGAAAAAAAAAATTTTTTGCGTCCCCCCGCTTCCCCCCGATTGGTTACTTCCCCATTGATCCTGCCCACACACACACACACACACACACACACACACACACACATATATATATATATATATATATATATATATATATATATATATATATATATATGTCGTAATATTATTTATGGTAAAAATCATGTAAATTAGTAATTTAAGATTCGTAATATTATTATCTTAAACTATAAACTAATTAGAGATCAGTTATTAAACAACTTTACGGGCTCATTTTAGTGTTTTACAGATTGAAATTAATATGATTTTAATGGACGGGCTTATAATATATGCGTTATTTAAAACTAATTTTTTTTAAAAGCAAGAAAAGTTTTATTAAAATTAAAATAAATTTACATGGATATGGGCCAAGCCTAATCATTCGATAGGGAAATTCCCTTTACATTTAGTCCGATACTATACAAGTAATATTAATATGCTAATATGTAGGATGTTTCATTTTCTCGTCCCTCGAACATAATGTGGTTCGGTTTATTTACATCAGTCGAGTTAGCCAATTCCGGTTCTGTTGTATGTAGTCGAAATGTAGCACCCGAGATTTATAAGCCATTGGTGCCATTCGAGGGAAGCTTTCTTTAATTTCTTCGATATCCAATTAAAACTATAAGTTTGAATTTCCAAGATTATCATGCTAGCACTCCATGGTTTTGTTTCAATATCCAATCAAAACTATAAGTTTGATTTAAAACTAATGTTTTCGATATAAAAATGTTATCAGTAATAAAAAACTTTTTTCATGGTAATTGTATTATACATTTGATAAAATATCAATACTAACGTTATCGGATCCAAATTTGTACCACTGCCGTGCAACGCACGGGCTCATAAAACTAGTGTATATATATATATATATATATATATATATATATATATATATATATATATATATATATATATATATATATATACACTAGGTTTTTGAGTCCGCACGTTGCACTGGGTGTGTAAAAATCTGTGCAAAAAATGTAATTTGCAGTTCATATTGGTATGTAAATATCGATAGTAAAAAATAGAAAAAGTAAAATAATTATTTAAGAGCCCGTGGTGTTAGCCCATGATGTTTACAAATTTTAAAAATTCTTTTGAGTTTAACAACTCGTAATGTTGACAATCGGACCTTCAATTATGCACTTTCTAATTTTATACGCCTTCCTTATTCCGTTTCTTGCGGATGAAGCCCACTATTAAAGGAAGCCTCCATCGCTTATAATAAAGACACCAAAGGACTTGAAACACGAAAGGAGCGTGAGAGTAAAATAAGCAGAAAGAAAAGTGGCTGGCCTTTTCGTTGCTATTCGTTTGTGAGTTATGGTTCAAGCTCAGTTACGGTTAAAATTCGATTTTACTTTAAAGGTAAAAACCTACTCTAACCTTCATAATAATAATAATAATCTTAAGTTAGAGTTTGGAGTCTTTTGTTGTAAAAGTTATATATTGAGATAGATTAGAAATAGAATAAAGATAAAGAGTAAAATCATAAGATAATTATAATCAAATTACACGTTTTAATTGATTATATAGTAATACCCGCGTACTAATCTTAAGTTATCAGGTACTGTATTATGATTTAATTGGCTAAACATTATTTAGGATGTAAAGAACTAACGAAATCTTGTTTGTTCATCTCTTTTAGGAAGTTTGCAAAATTCGTCTCTGTTTAAAACTAGTTTGTTGAAGCTGTTAGGATATTAGGACCCAAACAACGCTAGTAATTCTACAAGATTACTAGCCGAGTAGTGATACTATCAAGATCACTCAACCCACTTAATGAACGAAAGATAATAAATGCGAAAATGTAAGAACGACACAAGATATAACGTGATTATATGCAATCGTTGTGATTGTTTTAGTCCACGGACCAACTAGAGATTGTTATATTACTGAATACTTGAGAGTGGTGTGTTACAATGACTATGAATGAGCTCTCTATATATAGAGCAAACAAGAAACCAACCAAACTACAACTTGATCATCAAGTGTGCTAGTAATCATGAAAGATAAACCAACTAGCCATGCTTTACACCCACTAATGACATGATCACAGCCACAATTAGTGGTGTAAAGCAACCCACTAAGCACCTAAAGTGAAAGGAGAATCAATCAAGATCGGATCCCATGTGTGCAAGTTGCCCACTTGCTGCCAGACATCGTGCGCGCCGTGCACACTTAAACGTGCGCGCCGTGCACACTCCCAAACTTCGAGCAAGCCTTCTGATCAAAACTTCTCTAGTGCGCGCAGGGAGCGCGCCGCGCACCATCACCGCGCACAATCAATTTGCTCTGTTTTTGATATGTTTTTCTCTGTTTCACGCTTACCGAAATCTGCAAAATCCGTGCAAGTGTTGAAACAGTTTTTAGTGACACTTTTTCCAGTTTTGTTTAAATGTCTCCACACTCCAACAATCTCCCACTTGGAGACTTTGAACAAGCTCCATTCATATCAAAGAATTTACCAAGAACATTAAACCACCTTCGATTACCGCCAAATATCATTTGGGACACGCACGCTCAACACATTCTTCGGATGAGTAGACTTTCGATAAAAGGTCTTCAATACTACTTGTTAAACTTGTAACACCATTCACATCTCTAGCCGGGGTCTTCTCTCATCAATTCATGAGAAGACCAATTGAGGTAATGCAAAACCTCAATTTTTCCGTCGTAACCACCTTAGTAAACATATCGGCAGGATTCTTTGTACCAAGGATTTTCTCCAAGAATAAAGTGCCATCATTTATATGTTGTCGAATAAAATGATACCTTATCTTGATGTGTTTCGTTCGACTATGAAACACCGGATTCTTCCCAAGATGAACCGCACTTTGATTATCACAATACAAGACGCAATAGTCTTGTCTTTTACCCAACTCGCCTAAGAAGTTCTTCAACCATACTAGCTCTTTAGAAGCTTCCGCAATAGCCATGTATTCGGCTTCGGTGGTTGACAAAGCAACAATCTTTTGCAATCGAGATAACCAACTAATCGCCGTCTTCCCCATTGTGAAAACATAACCCGTAGTGCTTTTCTCCGAATCATCACATCCACCCAAATTAGCATCCGCATAACCTCTAAGTATGAGATTGTTTTTGGAGAAACACAATCCCATATTAGAAGTACCTTTCAAATAACGAAGCAACCATTTGACCGCTTCCCAATGCTCTTTTCCCGGATTAGACATATAACGACTTACAAGTCCCACTGCTTGAGCAATATCGGGTCTTGTACAAACCATGGCATACATAATACTACCCACGGCTGATGCATATGGAACCTTTTCCATATCCTTCTTGTCTCTTTCCGTCTTTGGTGATTGACTTTTCGATAACTTTAAGGTGCTTCCCAAAGGCATAGAACGAGCCTTTGAATCTTCCATGTTGAACCTCTCTATTACTTTCTCAATATATTTGGATTGAGACAAGTATAGAGTACCCTTCACACGATCACGCACAATACTCATGCCAAGTATTTGCTTAGCACCGCCAAGATCTTTCATCTCGAATTCTCGGGAAAGTAATCCCTTCAACTTGTTAATTTCGGACATGTTTGAACCTGCAAGTAACATGTCATCAACATACAACAATAAGATTATATAAGAAGACTTGGATTTCTTCAAGTAGCAACAATGATCCGCTTCACATCTTAAGAAACCAATCTTCTTCATAAAATCATCAAACTTCAAGTACCATTGCCGAGGTGCTTGCTTCAATCCATACAAACTTTTCTTTAGCTTACAAACCCACTTCTCTTTACCCTTTACCTCAAAGCCCTCGGGTTGCCTCATGTAGATCTCTTCAACAAGATCACCATGCAAGAATGCAGTCTTCACATCTAGTTGCTCTAGATGTAAGTCTTCGGATGCAACCATAGAAAGTACCAAACGGATAGTAGTCATTTTAACTACCGGTGAAAATATCTCTTTGTAGTCAACCCCTTCCTTTTGTTGGAAGCCTTTGACTACCAAACGAGCCTTGTACCTTTTCTTGCCATCCATCTCATTCTTGATTCTATATACCCATTTGCTTTGCAATGCCCTTTTATCATGAGGTAACTTCACTAGTGACCAAGTCTTGTTCTTCTCAAGTGATCCCATCTCTTCTTTCATGGCAAGTTCCCATTGTATGGATTCTTTTGTTTTTCTTGCCTCAAAGTAACTTTCGGGTTCACCATTCTCGGTATAGAGCAAGTAGTTTGCTGATGGAGAATACCTAGGATTAGGTTTGGGCACTCTAGTCGAGCATCTTAGTGTAGGATTAACCGAAATGGTTGGACCGGTTTCATTTGTAACCTCCTCATCACTAGAACTCGCACTATGTTCGGAATCATCACCGCTTTCCAAATCATCCCCATCATTAGCATTTCCCGACACCTCACCGTCATTCGGCAATTCATTGTTTCCCAAACTCCCACTAGAACCTGCAAGATCATCAATAGAAACATCGTCAAAAGTAACTTCACTCGGTTTAGGACTCCCCGTTTCCGGTTTGCCATAGACCGAATCTTCATCAAAAGTAACATCTCGCGAACGAATTACTTTTCTAGCTTCGTTGTCCCAACAACGATAGCCCATTTCATCTGACCCGTAGCCTATGAAAATAAACTTCTTTGACTTAGCTTCAAGCTTGTCTTTATCCGCATCTTTGGTCTTCACATATGCATTACACCCAAAGATCCTAAGGTGACCATAACTCACCTTCTTGCCTTGCCATTCTTCCTCGGGAATTCGGAAACCCAATGGTGTTGAGGGTCCCCTATTTATCAAATAAGCCGCCGTGTTAACCACATCCGCCCAAAACATTTTAGGCAAACCGGCATGTAGTCTCATACTCTTAGCCCTATCATTTAACGTACGATTCATACGTTCGGCGACCCCATTGTGTTGCGGTGTCTCCGGTACCATTTTCAACATTCTAATACCGAGCTTTGCACAATGGTCTTTAAACTCAAGACTACCATATTCTCCTCCATTATCAGACTTTAAGCACTTAACCTTCAAGTTAGTCTCATTTTCTACCATAGCTTTCCACTTCACAAAAGTATTAAATACATCGGATTTAGCTTTAAGAAAATAAACCCATACCTTTCGAGTGGAGTCGTCAATGAAGGTGACATAATAACGAGAACCTCCATGTGATTCTACATTAGTTGGACCAAACACATCCGTATGAACGAGCTCCAATTTCTCCAACTTAGGTGCATTCCCTGATTTCCCAAAAGTCACCTTCTTTTGCTTCCCATAAACACATGGTTCGCAAAACCCAAGTTCTACCTTCTTCAAATCCGGAATTCTCCCACTCGAAACAAGCATCTTCATACCCTTCTCACTCATATGACCGAGTCTTCGGTGTCATAGAGTTGATTCGGACTCAACATTAACCGTAGCAACCACCGTGTCTTCATCAAACACTTCAACCATATAAAGTGTTCCCCTTTTATGCCCACGAGCCACAATACTACTACCCTTAACCACCTTCCATTGGCGGTTTTCAAAAGTAACCGTGTTACCTTCATCATCTAATTGACCAACCGAAATAAGTTTCCTTTTCAATTTAGGAATGTACCTTACGTTCTTCAAAGTCCAATTAGAACCAAGAGTAGTCTTCAAAACAACATCTCCAATGCCCTCTATGTTGAGTTGCTTGTTGTCTGCCAATCTCACCTTGCCTTGATATGAACGAAAATTCTTCATCATGCTTTTGATATGAGTAGCATGAAACGAAGCTCCCGAATCCAAGATCTAAGACTCCATAGAATTTTCAACACTACACAAAAGTGCATCATCACTTTCCCCTTCGGCCAAGTTTACACCTTTCGTGGAACCATTTTTGCAATTCCTTTGAAAGTGCCCTTTTTGATTGCAACCCCAACAAGTAACTTCACTTCTATCTTTCGATGGATGCCTCTTCTTAGACTTCTTCCTACCCTTCTTCTCACCGCGTTCAAATTTTCTACCACGGTTGTCGGTACTTAACAAAGAACCGGATGTCGATTCTCCCGAGTTTCTTCTACGAGTATCTTCACCAAGAATCAAATCCCTTATAGCTTCAAACGCTAGCTTAGTAGTTCCCGTAGAGCTACTAACCGCGGTAACCGTACCCGACCAACTTTCCGGTAATGATGAAAGCAATATAAGTGCTTTTAGTTCATCATCAAACTTAATCTCTACCGATTCAAGTCTTGAAACGATATTATTAAATTCATTGATATGATCCGTTGCACTCGTACCTTCCTTCATCTTAGTATTAAACAATTGATGCATGAGAAATACCTTATTTGCAGCTGTAGGTTTCTCATACATGTTAGAGAGTGCTTTCAAGCAAGCAAACTTCGTCTTCTCATTCACAACGTTGTATGCAACGTTCTTAGCAAGTGAAAGACGAATAGCACCCAAAGCTTGACGATCCAAAAGCGTCCAATAGGCATCGTCCATGCTTTCGGGCTTGGTCTCTAACAAGGGTTGGTGTAGCTTCTTTTGATACAAGTAATCTTCAATTTGCATCTTCCAAAATCCAAAGTCTCTTCCATCGAATCGGTCGATTCTAAACTTCCCATCTTCCGCCATCATTCCCTTAACGAAACCTTGTGCTCTAGATACCAGTTGTTAGGATATTAGGACCCAAACAACGCTAGTAATTCTACAAGATTACTAGCCGAGTAGTGATACTATCAAGATCACTCAACCCACTTAATGAACGAAAGATAATAAATGCGAAAATGTAAGAACGACACAAGATATAACGTGGTTATATGCAATCGTTGTGATTGCTTTAGTCCACGGACCAACTAGAGATTGTTATATTACTGAATACTTGAGAGTGGTGTGTTACAATGACTATGAATGAGCTCTCTATATATAGAGCAAACAAGAAACCAACCAAACTACAACTTGATCATCAAGTGTGCTAGTAATCATGAAAGATAAACCAACTAGCCATGCTTTACACCCACTAATGACATGATCACAGCCACAATTAGTGGTGTAAAGCAACCCACTAAGCACCTAAAGTGAAAGGAGAATCAATCAAGATCGGATCCCATGTGTGCAAGTTGCCCACTTGCTGCCAGACATCGTGCGCGCCGTGCACACTTAAACGTGCGCGCCGTGCACACTCCCAAACTTCGAGCAAGCCTTCTGATCAAAACTTCTCTAGTGCGCGCAGGGAGCGCGCCGCGCACCATCACCGCGCACAATCAATTTGCTCTATTTTTGATCTGTTTTTCTCTGTTTCACGCTTACCGAAATCTGCAAAATCCGTGCAAGTGTTGAAACAGTTTTTAGTGACACTTTTTCCAGTTTTGTTTAAATGTCTCCACACTCCAACAGAAGCTGTATCCTAAATAATGATGTGCATATTGTTAATTTCTATTTAGTGTGTCCTGATTCTTGCTTTATTTTATTAACTTGCAGTTTAAACAGTAAGAATGAAAATAATAATGAATGCAGATGGCGATAGACTAAGTAGCTTGTCAGATGATATCATCAACAAAATTCTATCTTATATCGATACCAAACATACAATCCGAACTAGTAGTTTGTCATCTAGATGGAAGAATACTTGGAAGTCAAACCCAAATCTCAATTTCTCTAGCTATGATTTTACTTCATTATCCGAATCCCCTGATGCTGTTACCCGTGTTCTGTCTTCGCGCAATAATGAAATAGGATTGTCGTGTGTTGAACTTAGTTTTCGTGATGAAGTTAGCCAAGCGCTTGTTAAAAAGATTATGAACTATGCGTTTTCACACAATGTCCAAAAGATGTCTATTATATATTGGTACGGAAGAGACAATATTGAATTCCCCCTTTCTCTTTTTATTTCCCGGTCTCTCAAAGATCTCACTCTGTCTGGAACTGCTGGATGGACTCCGATCACGATCACATCATATTGGGATCTACCAGCTTTAACATCATTGCATCTTGGTAATGTTACAAAGTGCAGACTTGAGGACAAAAATCATGCTGAGTTTGGCGGTCTTTTCTCTAAGTGCGCAAACTTGAAGAATCTTACCTTAACTGACTCCGTAATAGAAGAAGATTTCACCATTTCCCATTCTCATCTTTCTAATCTCACACTTAAAGATGGGTTATGGTATGTTCATGTGGTAGCACCCCACCTGAAGGATCTCGCTATTGTAAACTGCAAAGGGAAACTAATGTTTTCTACACCCGAATTATCCTCATTGATGGTTGAAAGTGAAAAATGTTTTGAGTTTTCCGCGGATAGTTTTTCCTCTTTAGAGAAATTGGATTTCTATATTTGGCGACCTGATTACATGATTTGGCCAAGAATATTTGATGCTCCCAAAATTATTGATGTGCTTCAACTGTTCCACAATGTCAAATATCTTATGCTTAGATTGGAACTTGTAGAGGTATTCCTTCTATAATGTTTGTACGTGCATCTATGAGCACTCTATAATGTTTAAACACACTTTATAAACACACTTTAGCACGACTGTATTTGAAGGAAGTAATCTCCAGACATGGAATACCAATCTCTATTATCTCTGATAGGGATGACAGATTTATTTCAAGATTCTGGCAGACATTACAGCAAGCATTGGGAACTCGTCTAGACATGAGTACTACCTATCATCCACAAATTGATGAGCAGAGCGAAAGGACGATACAAACGCTTGAAGACATGCTACGAGCTTGTGTTATTGATTTCGGAAACAGTTGGGATCGACATCTACCGTTAGCAGAATTTTCCTACAACAACAGCTACCATTCAAGCATTGAGATGGCGCCGTTTGAAGCACTTTATGGTAGAAAGTGCAGGTCTCCGATTTGTTGGAGTGAAGTGGGGGATAGACAGATTACGGGTCCGGAGATAATACAAGAAACTACCGAGAAAATTATCCAAATTCAACAAAGATTGAAAACCGCCCAGAGTCGACAAAAGAGCTACGCGGACAGTAAAAGAAAAGATATAGAGTTTGAAATTGGAGAAATGGTCATGCTTAAGGTTTCACCATGGAAAGGCGTTGTTCGATTTGGTAAACGGGGGAAACTAAATCCAAGGTACATTGGACCATTCAAGATTATAGATCGTGTCGGACCAGTAGCTTACCAACTGGAGCTACCTCAACAACTCGCGGCTGTACATAACACTTTCCACGTCTCAAATTTGAAGAAATGTTTTGCTAAAGAAGATCTCACTATTCCGTTGGACGAAATCCAAATCAATGAAAAACTTCAATTCATTGAAGAACCCGTCGAAATAATGGATCGTGAGGTTAAGAGACTTAAACAAAACAAGATACCGATTGTTAAGGTTCGATGGAATGCTCGTAGAGGACCCGAGTTCACCTGGGAGCGTGAAGATCAGATGAAGAAGAAATACCCGCATTTATTTCCAGAAGATACGTCAACACCTCCAACTGCTTAAAATTTCGGGACGAAATTTATTTAACGGGTAGGTACTGTAGTGACCCGAACTTTTCCATGTTTATATATATATTAAATGAAATTGTTATTTACATGATTAAGTGTTTCCAACATGTTAAGCAATCAAACTTGTTAAGACTTGATTAATTGAAATAGGTTTCATATAGACAATTGACCACCCAAGTTGACCGGTGATTCACGAACGTTAAAACTTGTAAAAACTATACGATGACATATATATGGTTATATATATAGTTAACATGATTTTATTATAAGTATGTATCTCATTAGGTATTTTAACAATGAGTTATATACATAAAAATGAGACTATTAATTTAAGAAACTCGAAAACGATATATATAACGATTATCGTTATAACAACGTCTTACTAGGTACATATGAATCATATTAAGATATTGATACACTTGGTTAATTATGTTAAATGATAAGTAAATATATTATTAAGTGTATTAACAATGAAATACATATGTAAAAATAAGACTACTAACTTAATGATTTCGAAACGAGACATATATGTAATGATTATCGTTGTAACGACATTTAACTGTATATATATCATACTAAGATATATTATATATCATAACATCATGATAATATAACAATTTAACATCTCATTTGTTATAATAAACAATGGGTTAACAACATTCAACAAGATCGTTAACCTAAAGGTTTCAAAACAACATTTACATGTAACGACTAACGATGACTTAACGACTCAGTTAAAATGTATATACATGTAGTGTTTTAATATGTATTCATACACTTTTGAAAGACTTCAAGACACTTATCAAAATACTTCTACTTAACAAAAATGCTTACAATTACATCCTCGTTCAGTTTCATCAACAATTCTACTCGTATGCACCCGTATTCGTACTCGTACAATACACAGCTTTTAGATGTATGTACTATTGGTATATACACTCCAATGATCAGCTCTTAGCAGCCCATGTGAGTCACCTAACACATGTGGGAACCATCATTTGGCAACTAGCATGAAATATCTCATAAAATTACAAAAATATGAGTAATCATTCATGACTTATTTACATGAAAACAAAATTACATATCCTTTATATCTAATCCATACACCAACGACCAAAAACACCTACAAACACTTTCATTCTTCAATTTTCTTCATCTAATTGATCTCTCTCAAGTTCTATCTTCAAGTTCTAAGTGTTCTTCATAAATTCCAAAAGTTCTAGTTTCATAAAATCAAGAATACTTCCAAGATTGCAAGTTTACTTCCAAGTTTTCTAAATCCATTCCAAGTAATCATCCAAGATCAAGAAACCTTTGTTACTTACAGTAGGTTATCTTTCTAATACAAGGTAATAATCATATTCAAACTTTAATTCAATTTCTATAACTATAACAATCTTATTTCGAGTGGAAATCTTACTTGAAATTGTTTTCGTGTCATGATTCTGCTTCAAGAACTTTCAAGCCATCCAAGGATCCTTTGAAGCTAGATCTATTTTTCTCATTTCCAGTAGGTTTATCCAAGGAACTTGAGGTAGTAATGATGTTCATAACATCATTCGATTCATACATATAAAGCTATCTTATTCGAAGGTTTAAACTTGTAATCACTAGAATATAGTTTAGTTAATTCTAAACTTGTTCGCAAATAAAAGTTAATCCTTCTAACTTGACTTTTAAAATCAACTAAACACATGTTCTATATCTATATGATATGCTAACTTAATGATTTAAAACCTGGAAACACGAAAAACACCGTAAAACCGGATTTACGCCATCGTAGTAACACTGCGGGCTGTTTTGGGTTAGTTAATTAAAAACTATGATAAACTTTGATTTAAAAGTTGTTATTCTGAGAAAATGATTTTTATTATGAACATGAAACTATATCCAAAAATTATGGTTAAACTCAAAGTGGAAGTATGTTTTCTAAAATGGTCATCTAGACGTCGTTCTTTCGACTGAAATGACTACCTTTACAAAAATAACTTGTAACTTATTTTTCCGACTATAAACCTATACTTTTTCTGTTTAGATTCATAAAATAGAGTTCAATATGAAACCATAGCAATTTGATTCACTCAAAACGGATTTAAAATGAAGAAGTTATGGGTAAAACAAGATTGGATAATTTTTCTCATTTTAGCTACGTGAAAATTGGTAACAAATCTATTCCAACCATAACTTAATCAACTTGTATTGTATATTATGTAATCTTGAAATACCATAGACACGTATACAATGTTTCGACCTATCATGTCGACACATCTATATATATTTCGGAACAACCATAGACACTCTATATGTGAATGTTGGAGTTAGCTATACAGGGTTGAGGTTGATTCCAAAATATATATAGTTTGAGTTGTGATCAATACTGAGATACGTATACACTGGGTCGTGGATTGATTCAAGATAATATTTATCGATTTATTTCTGTACATCTAACTGTGGACAACTAGTTGTAGGTTACTAACGAGGACAGCTGACTTAATAAACTTAAAACATCAAAATATATTAAAAGTGTTGTAAATATATTTTGAACATACTTTGATATATATGTATATATTGTTATAGGTTCGTGAATCAACTAGTGGCTAAGTCTTACTTCCCGACGAAGTAAAAATCTGTGAAAGTGAGTTATAGTCCCACTTTTAAAATCTAATATTTTTGGGATGAGAATACATGCAGGTTTTATAAATGATTTACAAAATAGACACAAGTACGTGAAACTACATTCTATGGTTGAATTATCGAAATCGAATATGCCCCTTTTTATTAAGTCTGGTAATCTAAGAATTAGGGAACAGACACCCTAATTGACGCGAATCCTAAAGATAGATCTATTGGGCCTAACAAACCCCATCCAAAGTACCGGATGCTTTAGTACTTCGAAATTTATATCATATCCGAAGGGTGTCCCGGAATGATGGGGATATTCTTATATATGCATCTTGTTAATGTCGGTTGCCAGGTGTTCACCATATGAATGATTTTTATCTCTATGTATGGGATGTGTATTGAAATATGATATCTTGTGGTCTATTGTTACGATTTGATATATATAGGTTAAACCTATAACTCACCAACATTTTTGTTGACGTTTAAAACATGTTTATTCTCAGGTGAATACTAAGAGCTTCCGCTGTTGCATACTAAAATAAGGACAAGATTTGGAGTCCATGTTTGTATGATATTGTGTAAAAACTGCATTCAAGAAACTGATTTCGATGTAACATATTTGTATTGTAAACGATTATGTAATGGTCGTGTGTAAACAGGATATTTTAGATTATCATTTAATCTACGTAAAGCTTTTTAAACCTTTATTTATGAAATAAAGGTTATGGTTTGTTTTAAAAATGAATGCAGTATTTGAAAAACGTCTCATATAGAGGTCAAAACCTCGCAACGAAATCAATTAATATGGAACGTTTTTAATCAATAAGAACGGGACATTTCATATAGGGGGTGATCTGAATGGACACATAGGAGTGGAGGCAGAAGGTTACGAGGGAGCCTATGGGGGTTTTGGGTTTGGTCCTAGAAATGAAGAAGGGCGCTCAACCCTTGTGTTTGCCATTGCCCACGAGTTGGTTGTAGCTAACTCTTTTTTCAAGAAGAGGGATGCTCAGTTAGCCACTTTTTATAGCGGGGGCCGTTGCACCCAGATTGACTTTTTGCTCCTTCGTAAAGGAGAACTTAGGACATGTAGGGACTGTAAGGTCCTTCCAGCATATACGTGCTCCTCCCAGCACAGATTGTTGATCATGGACCTAGTTATTCGGGGAAGAGTTCGTAGGAGGGCTAAGGTTGTGCAACATAGAATCCTTTGGAAGAACCTACATGGAGCGAAGGCAGAGACTTTTAGAACGACTGTGGCCGATAGATTGAGTGTAGAAGGGGATAACGTAGCCCCTGCTGACGTTGACTAGTTATGGAACCGCATGGCGTCCACTATCAGAGAGGTGGCAAAAGAAGCTTTAGGGATGGCATTAGGGACATCGAGAGCCCATAAGAGTAGTAGAGAATCGTGGTAGCTTAGTGATGATGTCCAAACGAAAGTCGCGTTAAAGCAGGCGAGGTTTAGGGAGCTCATTACTTTTGGAGAAGGGACACCTGCAGAGAGAACTAAGGTAGAAGAAAGATATAAAGAAGCTAAAAGAGAAGCAAAGAAGGCCGTAGCAATTGCAAAAGACAAAGCTTATGAAGATTTATATAGGAAACTAGACTCTAAAGAGGGAGCCAATGACATATATAGAATAGCTAAAGCTAGGGAGCGAAGAGGCATGGACTTAGTTAACGTCAAATATATCAAGGATGAAGCGGGTCAAAGTATAGTGAGAGAAGACCTTATTAAGAAAAGATGGGAAGAGTATTTTGCATCCCTTTTTGGTAGGGAAAGAACAGAGCGGAACGAGGAACTCCACGAGGTTCGTGAATATCAAAACAACTGTTTCTGCACGAGGATTAACCAGGAGGAAGTTAGATCAGCCCTACGAAAGATGGGGAGAAACAAAGCAGTAGGACCAGACCAAATCCCGATTGAGGCGTGGAGGTGCCTAGGAGGCGATGGGGTTAGATGGTTGACAAACCTTTTCAACACGACGTTTAGAAGCGCAAAGATGCCTATGGAATGGAGACTCAGTGAGGTCATCCTCATTTACAAGAACAAGGGAGATGCACAAATATGTAGTAATTACAGAGCCATAAAGTTACTTAGTCATACTATGAAGCTTTGGGAGAGAGTGATTGAGACGAGGCTCCGACGCGAGACAAAGGTTTCAGAGAACCAATTCGGTTTCATGCCAGGACGCTCGTCGACTGAGGCGATTCACATCGTTAGAAGCCTTATGGAGAAGTATAGGGAAAAACAAAAGAACCTACACATGGCGTTCTTAGACCTGGAAAAGGCTTATGACTGTGTCCCGCGCGAGCTGATTTGGAAGACTCTTAACGCTAGGGGTGTCCCAAGTAGATATATAAGAACTATTAGAGATATGTACGATGGGGCGAAGACTCGCGTACGCACGGCAATAGGAAACACTGAGTTTTTCCCTGTTGAGGTAGGTTTATATCAGGGATCGGCCCTTAGCCCATATCTTTTCGCTTTGATCCTAGACGAACTAACTAAGAGGATACAAGATAACATCCCGTGGTGCCTAATATTCGCCGACGATATTGTTTTAGTTTCGGATTCCCAGGAGGAGCTTAACAGAAGGATAGAGCAATGGAGGACTGCACTAGAATCAAATGGCCTACGGATTAGCAGACTTAAATCGGAGTACCTTAGATGCGATTTCAAGACGAGCGAAGAAGAACAAGAGGATTTAGTGGATGTCAGAATTGGGGATCAGATTTTACCCCCACAAGAGTCCTTTAGATATTTAGGCTCGATGCTTCACAAATCGGGAAGGATAGATGAGGACGTGACGCATCGTATACGAGTAGGATGGTTGAAGTGGAGGGCATCGAAAGGGGTGTTGTGCGACAAGAAGGTACCCCTTAAATTGAAAGGGAAATTTTTCAAGGTCGCAATCAGACCGGCCATGTTGTACGGCTCAGAGTGTTAGCCAATGACGAAAGCCCAAGAGAGGAGGATGGAGGTGGCAGAAATGAGGATGCTTAGGTGGACGTGTGGCAAGACCATGCTAGATATGATACCAAATGGAGTTTTTAGGGAGAATTTGGAAGTTGGGAACATAACCAACAAGTTGAGGGAAGGACGACTTAGATGGTTCGGGCATGTTATGAGGCGCCCACTTTTAGCCCCGGTTAGGAGAGTCGAGACCCTTGTTGTTGGGGGCGTAAGGAGAAGGGGTAGACCCAAACGTAGGTTGTAGGATAGATTGAAGCTTGACATGAAGGAGCTCTTATTGACCGATGACATGACTTCTGATAGGAATTTGTGGAGGAGTAGAATTAGAATAGATGAATAGGTTCTACATGGTGTTTACCTATTTTATATATTTATATTATATTTCTTGCCTACTTGCTTGTGTGCACTTCATATATGTCTTTATTATTTTATTATTATTATTATTATTATTATTATTATTTTAAATTTATTTATTTATTTATTTATTTATTTTTTCGTGGGACTTTACGTATTGGCTGGACATGTTTTATGGATATATAATATATCTATACTTATTGTAGCATATTCACATGCTTTATTGCACTATATGGTTACATGTTTGTATTACATTATATAGCAATTAATTTATACGTACTTACATATCACATGTTTTTATGCTAACATAGTATACTTATTTGTCTATGCCTACATAGTATACCATCTATTTTATACTACATATTATACCTACATGCTTCTTACCAACATGTTTACGTATACTTATTGTACTTACATGACTTGTTATACTTGCATATTTGACACTCACATATTTTCGTATATGTTATATTACATTATATTGTTATATGCTTTATTTACCTATATATATCGTATTGGAGTATATATTATTCATGGTAAAGTTTCTATTTTATCAACTTTACTTGTATATTTTTACTTCACATATCGGATTTCATGGTTCTTTCTGGTCGGAGGTCCCTAGGAAGCAGTCTCTCTGCTCTACAGAATAGGGAGGGACGACTTCCTCTACCTGGGGACCGATAGGTATCCTGGGTAGAAGAATGACTTCCATTTTACTTTAGGGTAGAGGAAATGACTGTCTACATCTAACCTCCCCATACTCCACTTTAGTGGAATTGGGTAATGTTGTTGTTGTAATGTTGTTGTTGTTTGTCTTGTCTGCTTTGTAAAATCGTTTGTAAATACAAAGATCCACCTTTTCCAATACACACAGACTGAATGAAGAAAACTGCAACAAAACAGAATAGGGACCTTTAAAGACCAAGGAGACAAGCTTGGGTGCAAACACATTCAACCCTTTTGTTAAAGATGATCCATATGAATACTCTCCATATTCAAGCGTAAGATTAGAAAGTTCAGGAAGATGTATATTGACACCAACAGTAACACCAAGTGATCGTTCCATCTTGCAGCGACGTAAGGTGAGATTCTTCAAGTTTGCACATTTGGAGATATTACAAATGCCTTCCTCATCATAAAAAGTGACATCATCAAGATACAATGTTATTAGAGAGGAGAGACACCAAGTTGACTCACAACTAATACCAATCATAGAGAGACATTTGAGAGACTGAAGACTATAAAGGGAATCAGGCAAATTCAGCGTCCTATCACCATAGCTTGTAACACTTAGCTGTTGGACATTGTGAGACAAAGCGTAGTCCATAATTCTTTTAACAACCACTTGAAAAGCCTTTTCATGGAAAGTGAGTTTAACAGAAGACACTTCTAGTTTAACAAATTTGGAAAACTTGAGCAACGTACGGAAATCTTTACTTAAGAAATTAAGATATGGCAATGAAGTCCATATATATCTCCATCTAGATGACAGAGCACTTGTTTGTACAGCAAGTTTAAGGCCAACAAAAGATAGGATTTTGTGGATGAGATCATCAGGCAAACTGCTTATTCTATCATCTTCTACGCGCATTCTCACAACTTTACCGTGCCCACACCTTGAATCCATTCCTGCGTTTCTGATTAGAATTTAAGAATTTGTCAGGTTATTTTGCTTTTGGTTACTTCCAAAGTCCTTGAAACTAAACCACATTATCTTTTGGGTCCAAAACATAGGAGTACTAACTACAAATGGTACAAGTAAATATGATTATGTATAATGTATAATCTTCCACTATATCATGTGCTGCAATAATTACAGATGTGGCAATAAAATAAGTTGATAAATTAGTTGATAAAAAAATAAAAAAAAAATAAAAAAAAAAAATAAGTTGACAAATGATCAGCCACATCATCAAAATTAGTGCGAACTCACCAATTTCATATTCAAAATACTAGGTTTTTATTTATTGATGATAAAGTCATACATTCAAAACCCCAAACCCTAATTTTTTTACCAATACATAAATGTTAGCATCAAAATCTTCCAAAACTTTGTATTCTCACTTATATATTGCTAATCAATCAGTAAAATTAAAGTGAAAAGGGGAAATCGGTAGGAACAACTACAAATGAAATCTAATCGATTTAACTAGTAGAAAAGAAATCGGTAATACAACAAAGCGAAATGAAATGATTGAATGCGCCATGGTTAGGGTTTAATTACAAAAGGTTACCTATTTTTATGGGCCGGTTTTAATACGGGTTGGGTTGTTACAGCGTAGTACCGATGGGCGTTTTGAATGCAGTTCTAAATGCCCAAAGCGCATCATCTAGCTTTCGATACCAGATTTTTGGATTATTTTTAACCGTTCTTTCTAAAATTCGTTTAAGACCTCTGTTTGTGTTTTCAACTTGGCCACTCGTTTGAGGGTGGTAAGAAGTTGAAAAACGATGATTAACTCCGTACTTTTTTAGCACTTTCTCGAGTAGTTGATTTGTAAAATGAGTTCCACGATCACTGATTAATGCTTTTGGAATCTCAAAACGCGAGAAAAGATTTTTAAGAAAGCTGACAACAACTCGAGCATCGTTAGTGGGTAGGGCTATTGCTTCAGCCCATTTAGAAACGTAATCGACTGCTACGAGAATGTATTTGCATTTGTTAGAAGCGGGGAATGGACCCATGAAGTCAATACCCCAAATGTCGAATACTTCACATACTAGGATGCTTTGTTGTGGCATTTCATCTCTCTTGAAGATATTTCCAGATCTTTGACAAGCATCACAAGTTTTTATCATATTGTATGCATCTTTAAAAATTGTAGGCCAGTAAAAACCTGAGACAAAAACCTTTTTGGCTGTATAGCTTGGTCCGAAATGTCCACCAGCCGGTCCTCCATGACAGTGCTCTAGAATTTGTTGCACTTCTTTGCCGTATACACATCGACGAATAACTTGGTCAGCCCCTATACGAAAGAGGTTAGGGCTTTCCCAGAAGTAAAACTTCAGATCAGCAAAGAATTTCTTCTTTTGCTGATAAGTTTGATTTTTAGCAAGAATTCCCGCGGCTAGATAATTAGCATAGCCCGCAAACCATGGAATTTCTTCTTCTCTTTCAATTCTCATAAGGAACTCGTCCGGAAAAGTATCGTGAATAACAGATTCGTCGAGTGTTTCTAAGTTAGGATTTTCAAGACGGGATAAGTGATCTGTAGCGAGATTTTCAGCTCCTTTTTTATCCTTAATTTCAATGTCGAATTCTTGTAGGAGAAGAATCCAACGAATTAGTCTAGGTTTAGCATCTTGCTTTTTGAATAAGTACTTTAGGGCTGAATGATCGGTATAAACAATTGTTTTAGATAACACTAATAAGATCTAAACTTATCGAAAGAAAAAACTACTGCAAGGAGCTCCTTCTCAGTAGTTGTGTAATTTAACTGAGCTCCTGTAAGTGTTTTACTTGCGTAGTAAATTGGTTGAAATTTGTTATCTTGACGTTGACCTAAAACAGCTCCCATCGCGAAATCACTAGCATCACACATTAGCTCGAAAGGTTTGGACCAGTCGGGTGATACCATAATGGGTGCATTCGTAAGTTTTTTTTTTAGAATGGAGAAAGCTTGTAAGCATTCGTCATTGAAATCGAATGTACTGTCTTTCTCGAGAAATTTAGTCATGGGTCTAGCGATATTGGAAAAATCCTTTATGAATCGTCGATAGAATCCCGCATGACCTAAGAAACTTCGAATTCCTTTAACGTTAGTTGGAGGAGGAAGCTTTGAGATTACATCGATCTTAGCTTTGTCTACTTCCATTCCATCTCGAGAAATCTTGTGTCCTAAAACAATGCCTTCCTTTACCATGAAGTGGCATTTTTCTCAATTTAAAATAAGATTTAATTCCTCACAACGAATTAACATTCGCTCAAGGTTTGAAAGGCATGAATCGAAGGAGTCTCCAAAAACAGAGAAATCGTCCATAAAGACTTCCATACTTCCTTCTATCATGTCATGAAATATTGCCATCATACACCTTTGAAAGGTACCTGGCGCGTTGCATAATCCGAACGGCATTCGTCGGTATGCGAATGTACCAAATGGACAAGTAAATGTTGTCTTGTCTTGGTCTTTTGGATCAATGGGAATTTGAAAATAACCGGAGAATCCATCAAGGAAACAATAATACTCCTTTTTCGCTAAACGTTCTAGCATTTGGTCAATATAAGGAAGTGAGAAATGATCTTTCCTTGTGGCGTCGTTTAAACGACGGTAGTCTATACAGACTCTCCAGCCAGTGACTGTTCTTGTAGGAACAGGTTCATTATCATCATTAAGAACAGCAGTTGTACTCCCTTTCTTGGGTACCACTTGAACAGGACTAACCCATGGGCTATCGGATATAGGTTATATTAACCCGGCATCAAGTAACTTGATAACCTCCTTCTTGACAACTTCTTTCATGTTAGGGTTTAACCTTCGTTGTTTTTGTACCATGGGTTTAAAATCTTCTTCCATTAGAATCTTATGAGTACAATAAGCGGGGTTAATCCCTGGAATATCGGTTGTTTTCCAAGCAATTGCTTTCTTATGAGTTTTTAGAATGGACATTAACTTACTCTTTTCGTCATTGGAAAGTTTTGATGAAATTATAACAGGTAATTGTGATGTACCTTGGAGATAAGCATACTCCAAATGTTCCGGGAGTTCTTTAAGTTCCAAGGTTGGTGGTTCTTCCAAGGAAGATTTTATTCGGAACCTGTTACCATCGGTAATTTCTTCAAAGGGTTCATCTTCCTTGGGAATTTCTTCCTCACAGCAATCTTCATCGATGACTACTTTCAACAATTCGTCAAGTTCAAGTTCTACATCGAATTCATCACCTTCACTCATTGGGGTGAAGTTCGAGGTGTCTATATTTAGTAATTCTTGCAATTCTTTTTCAACACAACAATCAACAATGTCTAACTTATAACATTCGTCATCGGAGGAGATAGGTTGTTTCATAGCCTTGTCTATGTTTAAGGTAACTCTATCTTCCCCTACACCTAGACTAAGCTTTTTATCTTTAACACGCACAATCGCGTCAGCAGTATTTAGAAATGGCCGCCCTAGAATTAGGGGAACCTTGCTATCTTCTTCCATTTCAAGGACAACGAAGTCGGCAGGAAAGATTAAATGATTGACTTTAACTGGAAGGTTTTTGGCAATACCAATAGGATAGTTAAAAGTTCTATCTGCTAGGCGTATACACATCCTAGTTGGTTTTAGATCACCAAGGTTTAGTTTTAAGTATAAGGAGTGTGGCATAAGATTGATACTTGCGCCTAAGTCAGCTAATGCATCGTACATTACTGAATCTCCCATCAGACAAGGAATAATGAAACTACCAGGATCTCCGAGTTTCGGTGGCATCTTTTGCTTTTGCAAAATTGCTGAGCATTCCTCATTGAGGAATGTGGTTGAAACCTCTTCATATTTACCTTTGTCGGCTATGAGATCCTTGATAAACCTTCCATAATTTGGCATACCCCTAAGAACTTCCGCGAGTGGCATGTTAATGCTAATTTGCTTGATCATATCTGCAAATTTTTGATATTGGCTCGCGAGTTTGTCTTTCTTTAATGCCTTCGGGTATGGAATAGGTGCCTTGTGCACCTTTACAGGTGTTTCTTCACTTTTCTTTGATATTATCTCAGGTGGATCATTTTTTTCTTGTTCTTTCTCAACATGCTCATCTATATCAACAGGTTCTTGTAAACTAGAAGAAGATAAAGGAACTTCTGAGGTCTTACTAGTTTCTGGGTTAACAGTTAAACCACTTCTAGTAGTTATAGCATTTACATGCTCATTCCTTGTTTGATTATTGTTGGGATTCACTTGAGTATTTGAGGGGAGAGCGCCTGGTGGCCTCTCTGATAGTAACTGTGAGATCCTTCCAACATCTCTTTCTAAATTCTGAATCGTAGCTTGTTGATTTCGAATTTGTTGAGTTTGAATTTCCGCAGTTTGCTCGTGCTTAACCATAAAATCTCTTAAGAGATCTTCTAAACCGGATTTCTTTTCGGGTTGTGGTTGTATAAGTGCTTGTGGTTGTGGTTGATTGTGTTGGAAATTATTTTGATAAATTTGTTGAGGTTGATTTCGGTTATTTAGGTTATTGTAACCTGGTGGTGCATTTCTTTGATTTTGATTTTGATTTTGGAAATTTCGGTTATTTTGGTAAACCGGATTTCCTCCTTGATAGTTATTATTATTTAAACCTGAAGGTCCTCCTACTTGGTAGTTGTTAATTGGAGGATATTTTCGGTTATTTGATTCTATCGCTGGAAAATTGTTGAAATTCATTTCACCTTTTCGCAAGTAACCTAGGAAATTTGCTTGATCTTCCATCGTTGTTTTATCACAATCTCTAGTAAGATGGGGGCCTTGGCACATTTCACATCCTGCTCTGATAGCATGCATTTCCTTGGTTACTTTCTCAATTTGTCTTGCTTGATTTGCCATTTGAACTTTTAAAGAAGCAATTTCATCATTGCTTTCAATATTAGCAACGGTTGATGATCTAGAGAATTCTATCTCTTGATGCCAATTATGGGAATGTGCTGCTATATCAGCAATGATAGTGTGAGCGTCTTCCGGTGTTTTCTTCATTATCGAACCTCCAGCTGCAACATCTATATCTTTTCTAGTAGCTACATTGACTCCTTTATAGAATATTTGGACTTTTTGGAATGTATTCAACCCTTGTTGAGGACATACCCTAAGCATTTTGTTGAATCGGGTCTAAGCTTCATAAAGGGTCTCGTTAAACTTTTGCTTGAAATGATTTATATCACTTTGCAATTTTGCTGCTTTTGAAGCAGGGAAGAATTCTGACAAAAATTTGTCCATCATGTCATTCCAGTTTTCGATATAACCTTCTGGTAATGAGTCTATCCAATCTCTTGCATCATCCTTTAAGGACCATGGAAATATTTTTAAACATGCGACTTCATCAGAGACATCCTTAATTTTGAATAGTTTGCAAATGCTTACAAACTTACGAAGATGCTCGTTAGCATCCTCATTTGGAGCTCCACCGAATTAGCATGTATTAGTCACCATGTGAAGGAATTGACCTTTTATTTCAAAGCCGTCAGTCATCGTAGGTTGGATAATTGCGTGGCCTTGACCTGTTCTTGTCGCCTTCATTAATGCTTCCATCGTTTAATTTGTAACAGCCATCTCTTCTTTTTCCTTAATAACTGGCTCTATGATTGGTTGAATATCTGGTTCAAAGTTAGAATCCAATGAAAGTGATTCTAAATCCTCGGCGAGAGACTCTCCTTCTTGAGCTCTTAAACGTTCGTGAAATTCTCTTTCAGGTTCAGGATATGGAGGAGTTAATTCAGTGTTTGAGGAACGTAAATTCATGCATTAATTTCTATCATAACCCTAGAAGCTTTTCTAGGAATGAATTCCTATAAAAGGATCGCATAACCTAAAGTCTATTAAAATCTTTATGAACGAAAACCGCTCCCCGGCAGCGGCGCCAAAAAGTTGATGTGCTGAAACAGTACCTTTATTTATGAACGGAATTGAGTTGTTTTGTTACACGAATTGATTTATTGTATATATAGTATTTTAATGAATTTAGGTTGGTTTCAAACATATATAGGCAACTAGTCCTATCCGTGTAGTTTAGTTTGTTGGTAAATCCGGTTCGTTCCACAGGGAGACAGTGTTCAAATTAATTTTTTTTATAGTCTTTGAGGTTAAACTTATTTAAAGGGGGTTTTGGATTAGAAATTTATAATACTACATAATAATAATAAAATATAACTTAATCCTAATTTAATTGAACTACTTATTTATTTATACGAATACATTATTTATAATTATTAACTTAAAACTGAATTAATTGAAAGTATACTAATAAGTTTATTACTAAATGATAATTAATAAAATAATAACTTTTAATAAAACTAATTAATTAGAATTTTGTTTTAAGCAATTATAATATAAATTTATTTAAATTAACTAAATAACAAGTTTTAATTAAATTAATATAAATTAATAGGAATTATAATAATTAACTAATTATAAACTAATTATTTAAAATTAATAATAAAGCTTTTAATTAAAACCTTGAAATTTAAATAAATTCTAGTAAGATTAAAACATTTATTAAAGAAAGTTGTAATAATTAATACTAACTATAAATTAATAACTTAAATATAATAATAAAATATTTAAAACCCTAGATTTTAACCTAATTGCTACAGTACTCGTATTTATACTTACGTGTTTCGCGTAATTATGTACGCGTTCCGCGTATGTTTTAAAACGTACGCGTATCGTATAGAATTATACGCGATTCGCGTAGGATATAATCGATGTGACAAAACAGTAATGTTTAAACAGAATTATAATGTTGTATAATTTTTTAGTTTTGCTGAATAAATATACGTAAATAATAATAATAATAATAATAATAATTAGCAATATATAAATGGGAGTGTTTACTTAAATGTGTCACCTCTAGATTCATGGATTGTTTTAAGTTTAAGCTCGTATTAAAATGTTTAGTATAAAACTTATATTTTTCTTTCGAATAAATATAAAGTTTTGGCTAACTAAATTAAATCTAATTTTCATTGGATTATATTTAGATATTGACTAATCCTTAAGTATTTAAATTGAGACCCAACCCAGTTTTGACCTTCGCCAAAACTTAAATCATAACGGTTTCCCTTTTTACAATTTCACTATTATATGACTAGTGATATTACCCAAACCACCGAACTTTACTTTTAATTTAGTGTTAGTAAATTAGTTATAAGTTCGTCTAGATCACTTTTAATGTTGAAGCTTAATTTATAAAAATAAAAATAACTTTCGTTATTTTAATCTAACAAATTAAGTGACAGGGGTTAAATATCCAAATACATAATAATGGTTCTTTTAATTAGGCTTAATGTTAAAAATACTAGAGTTACATTTTAATTTTTACAAATGATAACAATCCATTTCACTAGGGGCTCTACATCTAAGCAAACACTAGGGAAATTAGCTACTCATTATACTAGGGTAAACATGAAAATATAAATATACAAACATAATAATAACGATAAAAATTGATAACGATAATTTTAATAAGATATACTTACGAAAGTCTTCACTCTCATTTACTTTAAACGGTAGAAAATTACAATAACAATACCCCTTTAGCACGTAAAATAATACCCTTAATCACGAGCAATACACCCTTAAAACTGAAACTATCCTAAAAATTGAATTTTGGAAATTAAAATTAATACAGAGTAATTGAAATAAAAATAAACAGAATAAAAGGTTGTGTGGAATTTTTGAGTTGTATGAATTCTCTACTGTCTTGTGTGTCTCTCTTCTTCTTGCAAATACCCCGTATTATATCCTCTGAAATTCAGTAGTAGGTAACTACTTTGATCTGTATGTTATGTGTAAAGTAGAAAAAGTAGTAGTAGTAGTATATTCAAAAGCAACCAAAAGTAGTAGTAGTATATTCCAAAGCAACCGTCCCATGTTCATTTCAAATCTGAATCTGGTCTCGATATTACGCGTTTCGCGTAGACATCCACACGTTTCGTGTAGGAACAAATTACTACGCGTTTCGCGTAGGTAAGTATGCGATACGCGTAAGAGTATTCGTCAGTTTTCTATATTTTATTTTTTCGTTTGTTCTTTGTTGATCCCGTGTTGACGTATATCGACTTGGAACTTTTCATTTGAACTCTTCTCTTCGATCATCTTGAACTTGCATTTGGGTAAACATTATCTTGATATATATTTGGTTTAAATCCGTCGTTTTATCATTGTTTTATCAAACTTCAAGCTCGTGTTTACTTTTGTCGTTTTTCTCGTGAATTATGCATTTGAATATCTTCGTTTCGGTAAAAGCTGATGAAATATAAATGATATTGCGTCGAAATATATGTATGTTTAAAGCAATATCAAAATACCCCACACTTGAACGTTGCTTATCCTCAAGCAATTACATCTTCTAAATAGAATCGGAACATTACATATTTTTCCATATCGAACATTAAATCACACAACACACGCTACACGAAATGAAACACACGCTATATCGAATAAGTTGGAAACACTATACAATATTTATTGGATCACACGCACACCACACGAAATGAAATTCTGACAACAGAAACAAAGTTGAAACTTGTGATTAAGGTTTTAAAAATTTGGATCCTTAGGGAAAATTGGACCTTATGAAAAGGTTTTATGATTTTATAAAATGGCATGCTAGTTTTTACACTAGACACGTTTTCCGGTTTTAACCTCAAATTCCGGTTGAGGGTAACTGAAAACCGAAGTCTCAGTCGGCGATTAGCAAGCTATCCGCCCCTATAATTGAAGTATCATGGAACTTGAAACCGAATGTCCTAAAAATGGTTTTACACAATATAATTCATAAAATAGCATAAGTTTTAGAGTAAAATTATATCGTGTCCAAATATCATCGGTGAACCATGAGTTTGCACACCTCAATTTGTTATGGCATATGTATGTTGACCGCGGTCAAACATAGATGCGGTTGATCTTTATGGAGATCATCCATCTGGGGATTAGATTCATTAGTCTTAAAAGCTAATTTGCAATGTGCCCCCCATTGTACGAGACGGATCCATCTCATGGTTAGGATAAGTCTGACCACCAAAAACCCTGTTTGATGCTGAGGTGAGGTGGATTTCCAGCCGATGACAGAGATGACTTTTCAAGATTTTTCGTCAACCTACAGCTGTTCTGGACTACATCTTCTAACATAGGTTAGCAAGTGTGTCATTTTGGAAGACTTTACTTCCTTAATGGGATATTCAGGTTTATACATTCTAAAGCAATGATATCTGCAATAAACTTCATAGAAACATGTGATAAATGGTTCTAAACATATGGGTTTATAAATTCCTTTATACTTGGTTTTCTTTTATAGGTTTTAATCAAATAATCTTATGTATTTTTAATGTATGGAGACAATAATTTCGGTTTTTGACACCTAATTTTTAATTGCTCGTAATTACCTTAAAAATTGATTAGTTATATTTGTTTAAAAATTGTAAAAATTTTCATAAAAACCACTAGATTATAAGTTCTCGAGAATTTATATACTCCCACCCCACACTTAAGATTATGTAATGCCCTCATTACATAAAATCAGATTAAACGTATAAATTTGAGAGGACAAAAAGTGTAAAGTGTTTAGAACTTCCTTTGTTAAGCAATCGGAGATTGTAAAATGCTTATTGTATGAACATATCCAATCTTTTTTTATCACAATAATTCTTTCGTGTTTCGCTATGTCGAATCTCATCATCATAAGTACCTGTCAACAAATATGTCAATCACAAACGAGATGGGGTTGTACTTTAGTAGTACAAAAGTTTTACCCCACACTAAAAGTTTTTGTAAATATAAAATATATAAAAGTAAATTAACACACCATAAAAATCATTTTATACAAACAAATACAAAAAAAAAAATTGTTCTAAACTAAAAAGAAAACTAGAAAAATGACCACGCAGGGCCTCCCTGATCTTCCTGTTCCCGCTGCTGTTGCTGCCGTTGTTCATTTAGGCGTTGTTCCTCGTAAAAACACCTATAGGCTTCCTGACTTGCGGCTAAGGCAGCGTTGGGGTCATAGGGTGGAGGTAGAGGGTCACCGTGTGCTTGCCATTGGGGGTATGAAGGAAAGGCTGAGGGTGCGTAAGCCTGTGGGTTAGCTGCGTATAAATATACCTGATGATGCGCCCACTCTAACTGTGCTCCATGGCCCCTCTGATCGTAGCAGATGTTTTCTAGAATATTATTCTGATCCAATTGGGTTGCTCTTACATCCCCTAACTGTTGAGATAAACTAGTGTATTGATTTTCTGACCTCTGTCACCATGTTTCATATGAGTTTCTTACGTCTAAACTCAATGAATCAAACGAATTTTGTAGCATGTCGAAATCAGAAATACCTGCACTAGACGAACTAGCCTGATCTGGCTATCTTCGTCTCCTCCTAGTATCCCTCGCTGGTTCCTCATCCTCCTCCATAGGAGCGGAAGCAACAACTTCCTGTCGTCTTAAACTAATTACCCCGCCCCTCACGTGTATAGCCTTTGCCGTCCTATACACCTCCAATCCTAAAGTTTTAACAGCTTGATCTACCGATTGGATTGGAGGTTCTGATTCACTCGGGTCGAGTCCAAACCAGTTTCCTAGACACGTGATGTAGTGACCCCCCGACATGTCACTTGTTCCTCTAGCCCCTTTACCAACATGGGCCAAAAAGTAAGCAACTCCATAGGGTATACTAACAAATGTATCCCTATCTCTAATCGCATCTAAGTACCAAAGGTCAATATAATTAATTTTATCTGTATTAGTAAATGACCTTTGGTTTATTGTGTTCGCTATAAACTTATGAATTATTCTAAAGCGAACATCAGTGATCTTTAGGTATGATTCTTGGTCTGGCTCATATGTATTTCTATTAGTGAAAGATTGCCAGACTCTCGAAGAATCATAATTTCCTGTATATCTAGCCCCTGTAAAAATATACTCCCTAAAACCTGGAGCCAACATCTCCTCAACGTTGTAAATCCCTAATGCGTCAGTCACATTGCTTAGGGACATACTTCTATCTACCCCACCCAGTCGAAATTGTAGAAAATTAGGGTCATTGATAGTTTCTGGGTGTAAACTCATTCTAACGGTAGAATAGAACTCTAAACACCATTCTCTATATACAGGGCTATTTAAACTAAACAATCTCTCAAAATCATTAAAAACCAAAGTCATTCCAAATTCGTTTGTAAAACTTTGGTTTAAAATTCCCCTTATTTGTTCATCTAGGTTGACTGGGTGTCCTAAAGGAGCACAATCTACAACGTATACTGGAGAGATGTTTCTATTGACCAGAGAAAGTAAGTCCTTAACCTTTTGTAATCGGTTAGGTAAATCATAAGGAAATCTCAGGTTCGGGTGCAGATTCCGAAGTTGTTGTTCCATTTTCGGTGTTACTTGTTCTTCCCCTTGCTGTTGGTTAACAGCTCTCATTCTAAATAATCCCTGCATAATATTTTAAAACAAGAGAATCGTCCTAATTGGGTATGTTAATGTTAGCAAAGAATTCATCCTTGACATACAAGCTTGTTTCAACACCACATGAATCAATATTTCAACAACAGTTTACTTCTAAAAATTAAAACAAACAACAATAAAACAAAAATTCATAATCATAAATCAAGTTTCAAAAACAATGTTTAATTCACAAGTGGAAACACGCAATGAGCTAAGCATATATAATCCAATTCAATCACATTGCGTATATTCCAGCTCCTAATCATCATTACAATCTGTGATGACCCGGGAATTTCCGACCAAATTTAAACATAATCTTATATGATTCGACTCGATAAGCAAAGTCTATTAAACCGAGTCTCATTATGTTTGAACTATTTCATGATAACATTTGACCTTTAACTATTTCCGACGATTCACGAACCTTTAATTGTAACTAAGAATGTAAATATAAATAATTATATATAAAACTAATTATATTAGTATTAATGAACTATTAAGTAATTTTGTTATTATAAAAGATAACATTTAATAACTAAAGATTTTCATTTTGAATATATATAGTATATTGTATATAAATGATTCAAACATATTTTACCAACGTTATCAAAATATTAAATGTACAATGTTATACTTTGTAGTTAATTGTTTAATATACATAATTAATCATCTACTCAACATTTAAAACATGATTTTATATATATGGTAGTATACATATATACATAAATATAACTATATATATATATATATATATATATATGATTTTATACATAATTATTATATTATGTATATGTAGAAATTTATAATATATCTATGATGAAATAATGTACTATTTTAATAAATATATATAATACTTACATATATAAAACATTTATATTTTTCATAATTACATACATAAGTATAATATAATTAGTATGTAAATAAATATTATAATATATTTATATTAAAATGCATAAATATATAATATTCAGTATATGTTACAATACATATTACATAATTATTAAATATTACATAATAATAGATGATATTAATAAATTAAATTTAAATACAAATATAGTTGTTGTAGTAATGTTATTTGTATCGTCAAATATCAATATTTGTATTCATAATATCACTTTATATCATATAAAGATGAAATTGGATGTATAAATTAGATTATTATTACTAATATTATTATTATCGATAAAATATTAATATTATCATAATTAGTATGGTATTATTATTATTATTATTATTATTATTATTATCATTTTTACAATTATTATTATCATTAATATTATATTTATCATTATTATTAATTTTATTAATATTATTAGATATTAATAGTATTGTTATTATATATTATTATTATTAATTAAAAAAAAAGCAGTAGGGATCTATATTATACGCTTGACCTCTGTATCCTTTATCTCTATTATTATTATTTTTTTTGTTTCTTTCCTGCTCCCAACTCGTGAACCTGTGTTGACATTTTCTCCATTTTTTATCAACCGATCTCTATTATTACAACATGATTATGTATAATTGCAAATCAAATAAAAAGGAAATCCAATGGGATTAAAGAGCACAGCGATATTTTTGTTTTCTTCTTCTCTGCACGCTCCAATTTTTTTTCTCTTAATTCAATTTCGAATAAAGTTTCAAAATCTAAAAATGCAGAAAGGTTAGAAATCTTTCTTTGAATCTATCTGCAAAATCTCAACTCTCAAATCTTTATATCGATCTTGAATTTTGAAGTCAAAGTTTAGTTTAAAAAAAGTCAACAATTGTTCTTGAGACAAATTCGCGTTCGTGTATATGTTTCTGATCAAATTGACGATTCCAGTAGTTTTTATACATGTTTAGAAAACTATTTCGTGTTATAAACATTATCTATAATGTTATCTATTACGAAATCAATTTTTTTTGTTTTGTTCCAAGAACCGACGCTGCAGTAGGCCTTAGTGTTTTTTTTTTTTTTTATTTTAGAACCCAAATTATTTTTTTTTCTGTAATGTTTTGAAGCTTTAAAGGGAACCCCGATTTTTTATTTTTTTTTGGTTATTGATGTTTTGTTGAATCCATGAGACTTGTGGAGAAGAAGAGGAATAGAAGAAAAACAGTTTATATATAAAATTTAAATTCGATATTAGTACAGAGAATCAGAATTGGTGGGATGGTCGAGAGTGTTTGCGTGTGAGCATGTGGTCACGAGATCGAGTCCAGAGGACGGTAGTTTCTTTTTTTTTTTGAAACTCTTTTCATGTGAGGTAGTTTTCTTTTCTAATTTTTTTATTGTTATTATATATTAATTATTATTAGTATTATTATTATTATTGTGATTGTTTTGATTGTTATTGTTATTGTTATTATTAGTATCATACTTGTTATCATATTTGAAAGTATTATAGACATTACTATTATTATTATGATAGGTATTAATAATATTATTATTAGTAATAAACTTATCATTTTAGTATTTTATCATCATTAGGATTATGATTATGATTATCATTATTATTATTATGAAGGAAATAAAAATATATTATTATCATCAATATTAGAATTTGTACCGGTTTATAAATAATAGTATCATCAGTACATTTACAATTAATAATATCATATTTATCAGTATCATCATTAATATTTACTAGTATTATTATGATTATCATTTATCATTTTATAAATATTAGAACCCTTATTATTAACATAAGTATGGTATTAGTATTAATATTATTTTAGAGTTATTATTATTAGTATCATTAACAGTTATCATTTTCATTTTTTTTGCTATTAGTATTATCATTATTAATAAAATTATTATTATTATTAGTAAATCATTATTATCTAAATTATTATTTTAACAATTAAATCTTTTGTACACTATATATATACTTATGGTATATACTAGGATTGTATTAATAATTCACATAACAAACTAATAAAATTTCATAAATACAATACTAACCACAAATATATGTATATAAATATATTAATGTCACTATTTATATAAACGTAAATCATTATAGATATATACATAAAATCGATATATATATAAAATATAACTTAAAATATAATATAAGTATACGTTTTAAAATAAAGGTTAGAATAAATTCTACAAAACTATAATATATAAATAATACATATTAATAAATGAAATTTTGTAACTTACATTATACGTATTAATATATACACAATTGATATAGGTTCGTGAATCCGAGGCCAACCCTGCATTGTTCAATGACGTCATATGTATTTTTACTACAAAATACAGTATCGTGAGTTTCATTTGCCTTTTTACCCTTTATATTTTTGGGCTGAGAATACATGCGCAACTTTTATAACTGTTTTACGAAATTGACACAAGTACGTGAAACTACATTCTATGGTTGGATTATCGAAGTCGAATATGCCCCTTTTTATTAAGTCTGGTAATCTAAGAATTAGGGAACAGACACCCTAATTGACGCGAATCCTAAAGATAGATCTATCGGGCCCAACAAGCCCCATCCAAAGTACCGGATGTTTTAGTACTTCGAAATTTATATCATGTCCGAAGGAGGATCCCGGAATGATGGGGATATTCTTATATATGCATATTGTTAATGTCGGTTACCAGGTGTTCAATCCATATGAATGATATTTTTGTCTCTATGCATGGGACGTATGTTTATGAGAAATGGAAATCTGAAATCTTGTGGTCTATTAAAATGATGGAAACGATTGTTTAAGTTAAACTAATGAACTCACCAACCTTTTGGTTGACACTTTAAAGCATGTTTATTCTCAGGTACGAAAGAAATCTTCCGCTGTGTATTTGCTCATTTTATAGATATTACTTGGAGTCATTCATGGCATATTTCAAAAGACGTTGCATTCGAGTCGTCGAGTTCATCAAGATTATTATCAAGTCAATTATAGTTGGATATATTATGAAATGGTATGCATGCCTGTCAACTTTCGATGTAATGAAAGTTTGTCTTTTCAAAAACGAATGCAATGTTTGTAAAATGTATCATATAGAGGTCAAGTACCTCGCGATGTAATCAACTGTTGTGAATCGTTTATAATCGATATGGACTTCGTCCGGATGGATTAGGACGGGTCTTCACACAATCCATACTTGATTCATGACAATTACAAAAAATTATAAAATTTAGACGAAAATTAAAATCACAAAATCAATCAATCAAACTTATATTCAATGGTTCTACTACATTCAAAACATCTAAAAACTTCTAATTAGACCAAAAATAACACATTTCAATAGTAATTCCTCAATTTCCCCAATTTACATAAACCCTAACTTTTCAATAATCAATTAAACATCAAATTTTTATTCTAATCGGGTTTAATAACATACTAACAACATAGCCATAGCAATAATCAAGCAAAATTTAACAATAACAAGCTCCATATTCGGATTAAAGCTAAACAAATAAATGATGAAAAACTTGAAGAACAAGGGGTAAATTGGGTTTAGGACCCTTACCAATCTCGGCATGTTGAAAGATGGATGAATTGGAGGAGATTGATAGTGTTAATTTAGTGTTTGGGTGTGATTTTTGGGGTTTTTTGTGTTCTCCTTCGTCCACAGCAGAGAAAAAAAAAATAAGAGTGTGGAGGAGAAGCTGCTGGTCGATCTGATTAGTACCTGATTTTGACTCTACGCGTTTCGCGTAGTACTACACATTTCGCGGAGCTTTTATTTCTACGCGTTTCGTGTGGATAGCCACACATTCCGCGTAAGCTTTAGGACCCTTTTTTTTCAACTTTATAATTAATCCAACCTTTAAAATTTCTTTTATAAATTTATATTTGTTGCTATGGAAATTTTGGTTGTTATACCTAGTCTTTATGTGATGACCCGGGAATTTCCGACCAAATTTAAACTTGAATTTTATATGATCTCGACACGATAAAAAAAGTCTGTAATGTGATTGAACCATTAGAATTAAAAATGTAAAAATATATACAGAATAATTAAGTTACTATTAAAATAAATATATATATATAAATAATCAAATAAGTTATTAGATGAAATAAGTATTTCATAATTGATAGAAAGTAAGGTGAATATACTATATATAAATATAAGTTAAAGTATAACTGTTATATTAATTATAAAATTTGTATTATTATATGTATAATAATAAAGAGCATTATTAATATAATTATATTTATTAATAACATTAATTATAACCTATAAAAAAATATATATAAATATATAAAGAGATATACATATATAGTGATCTATAAATACAAATAAATATACATATATATTTATTGGGAAACTAGTATTGTTATTTATTTGTCATTAATATTTATTATTATCAATGTAATTGTTATTAATACTAATATATATATATATATATATATATATATATATATATATATATATATATATATATATATATATATATATATATATATATATATATATTATTTACATCATCTATAAAATAGAAAATTGTACGAGTTATATCACGATCAATTCTATATTTCTTGTCTCTAATCTGGATTCCTTGACAAATAAAACAATTCATACAGATACAAAGTTAGTTGAACTTCCCTTTCAACTTTTTTTTTTCTTTTCTTCTCTTCCTGTTTCAAATTGATTCCCTCTGTCGATGTTATCTATTGTATAAACCAAACAATTGCAGATAAGAAATCACTCATTCAATTTACATTGTCCAGTTCATAACTAGTTATACAGAGGTATATAGTTATTATTATTTTTATTTTATTTTTTCTTCTTTTCTTTTTTTTTCTTCAGCGATACCTCTGTACAAAATTTTTTCTTTCAAAATCCAAAATATAAACAATTGTTAAAATCCATTATTGCAGTGTTGTTAGTAATAATTCGTGTAAACTACCTGCATAATTTCAATTTCTAATTCATCCTAATAATCTAGAATTTTGGAGTCAAAGTTTATTGTCAAAAAGTCAAACGAATCGTTCATCGTGAAATTCACGTTTGATTTGAAGTTTCCAGTTGAATTGACGATTCTAATAGTTTCTAAATGTAAATTACAATATATTCCATGTTGTGATTTTGGGCTATAACATTACCATTTGAAAAATCAAATTTTTTTTTTTAAAAAACGGCAGCGACAGCAGTACCTTGGCTGTTTCATTTTTTTTTCTCTCAAGATCACATATTAAGATTTTTATTTTTGTTACAAGATATAAACAAGACTAATTTCGTTTTTTTATAAGTTATCAAGATTGTTGAGATCGATTAAATTCTTAAGCAAAGAAGAAGAAGAAATAGGGAGCAATGTAATACGGGATTTATATTTATGGATTCAGTAAAATATTGGAAATAAGGCATTAGCCTATGTAACGACCCGGAAATTTCCGACCAAATTTAAACCTTAATCTTTTTATGTTTCCGACACGATAAGCAAAATCTGTAATATTGAGTCTAGAAAGTTTTGAAATCTATATTCATGTAATCAATTACCCTTTGACCATGCTTGACGATTCACGAACAACTATTTGTAAATAAATATGTGTGCATAGTATTTGAAATTATAATTTGAAATATTGAATTGTTGTTGTTAAGAAATACGATATTATAATAATTATTATTTAAAACATATCTATATATGCATAAAAGTATATTAAAAAGAAATAAATATAGTTAATTTAAAATATGGAATTTTTTTTTAAGGACTCTTATTCGTAACTGATTGACAACGGTATACAATATATCATCTGAGTTAATTCGTCGGCGGATAAAACCAACAAATGTCACAATTTCTTGATGGACAACTGTGGAGGCCATTAATTGATTATAAACGGTTGAATTATGAATTTATATTTTGTTCTCTTCTAAGTTTTCAAGATGCATATCATATCAAGCATATATAATCATGTTGTGGATGACAGCACATAAACAACACATACTATATGCTACTTTTCTTCTTTTCTTCTATATTATTATTAAGTATAGTATTATATATACATCTATCTATCCCCTGGTAATCGATAATTGATCACCTCAAAACTAAAACCAATGAATATGATAGTCGCATGCCATTAATTTCTTGTTTCATTTAGTTTGTAAAGAACTCATACATATACATACACAAAACATATATTCTTCTTTCTCACTTGTTTTCCTTGTTCAAAAATCACCACACCATCTTTCTCTTGCACCAGCCATCATCGGACCACCATAACAACCACCGTGATCATCACTCGTCCGTCACCACAGTCACCCCATCACCTTCAAATCGCCATCTTCACTACCCAAAACAACCGCCACCCTAACCCTTTATATTTTTTTTTCCTTTCGTTTCTTTTTCTTTTGTGGAAGAACCATGGGAACAATTATCACACGCCACCATCCACAACTATACAATCAATCACTTACAACCTATCTTCAAATGATTAACCAACGGTTGCTGCTACTTCTCTTTTCTGTTTTAAACCATCGAAACCCTCACAACCTTCCACCACCATACAACTTTTCATAGCCACTTTATACCTTCACCACCCATTCGATTACCATCAATTCACGATCACCACTACCACTGCACAATCCCTGTTGCAACTGAAAATTTTCTATTTCTGTTTTGATTTTTTTTTAAACGCAAGAAGGATTAGAAGATGATTATCACAGAAGCCAAACACCACAAACCGCCATCTCTATCTCTCTCTCTGTCCGAAAACATCAACCACCATACAAGAAACTTCTGTTGTAGATCAACCCGTCACCATAACAATCTCTCACCATCAACCCGAACCATCACCAACTGTTCTTTCTATTTCTGTAGCTACTTAATTGTGTTCAAATAAAAGCACAACGAAACCCACTTATTTCGTTGAGGACTACAGCTGCTACTGCTGTAAATCATGAATAACTGCTGTATCTTTCTATTCGAAATAAACAAAACTCGGTATTAATATAAGAATGAAACATAAAGAGGTTTAAGTGGCCTACATGGATATTTGAGATAATGTTTCATTGCATTATTAAATCACGTAAAGAAGGTGTTGTTTATTACTTTCCTGGTAACCGAACCACAATCATTGTTTAAAGAAAGAAAAGGCACCGAAAGTTCCATTATGTAACTTTATACGTGGATTAAGTGATTGATTACTAATTTCGATTTGCAAATCCCTTTGTGCTGTGTAAACAAAACAGAAAGTTTGGGCAAGGTTGATTGTTGGGCTGACGTTTTAGGTTTGGGTCACGGTTTTTAATTTAAATGTTCGGCCCAGTGAATTATTGGAGCTGTACTCGCTAGCCACATTTCTGTTTCTATACTTTTTATTACGCAATGAAGAGAGGAATATTATAAGTTAATACATAAAATCACAATGGGTTGTAGTGATAAGTTGGTGATTCACGAATGATACATGTTACATGAGTGGCAATGATGAAAGAATGAAAATGATGATAAATAGAGTAAGTTAGATGATAATAAAAGATTAAGTATTATGATGGTGTTGATATGATGATCTAATGGTAGAAGATGATGATAGTATTATGATGATGATGTTAGTTCCTGTGAGTCATTATAGAAAATGATGATAAGATGATTTGATAATGATAATGAAGTTATGATGTTGATGATGATGAATGAAAGATTAGATGCAATTACGATGGGTTGTAATCTATTAAATTGCTAAGTGGATCAGAAAAACGTTAACGGATTAATGGTTAGGGTGTTGTGCTGTTAGCAAGAACGAGTTATATATAAATTTAGGTGATATTATTTCAGAAAAATTGAAATGGACCAATGGTCAAGGATGTTATTGGGTTAGCGGGATGTCGCGGGGTTAAACCCCGATTTGAGCATTTCTTTAGGACTACTCCTTTGAGGTAGTTTACTTATTATTCATTAATTATTAATTATTATTATTATTATTATTACAATAAAAATTAGTTAGATAAAAATATATTTCACAAAACTATATCAATATTTTTATTATAATTAATATTTATTTAAAGTATATAAGATACATATATTTAATTAGATTATTAACGAAACATAAAAACTATTAAGACATTATTTATCACTAATAATACATAAGTCTGTTCGATTACAATTATTTGAGTTAATATATATATATATATATAATTGGTATAGGTTCGTGAATCCGAGGCCAACCATACACTTATTCAATGATGTTATATGTATTTTTACTACAAAATACATTAGGTGAGTATATAGTCCCTTTTAAAATTTAAATACTTTTGGGCTGAGAATACATGCGCTGTTTTTATAAATGTTTTACGTTATGGACACAAGTAACTGAAAAATATATTCTACGTTGAGTTGTACCACTGGCATACTTCCCTGTAGCTTGGTAACTATTATTTACAGCGGTATTGTAAACGCGAATCCTGTTGATAGATCTATCGGGCCTGACAACCCCAACCGGACTGGACGACCAGTATTCAACGGTTGCACAGTACTTCGTTTCGTGACTATACTTGGTACAGTGTAGTAAGATTTCATAATAAAGGGAATATGCGACGTGATTAAATGTTAAGTATGGTTACCAAGTGCTCAACCACTTAGAATATTTTTATTAAAATGTTTATATATGAAATCTTGTGGTCCATTGTTATAACGCTGCTAGCATCAAACCTATATATCTCACCAACTTTATGTTGACATTTTAAAGCATGTTATTCTCAGGTACGAATTAAGTCTTCCGCTGTGCAATAGCTCATATTAAGGACCTTACTTGGAGTCGATCATCGTGATGGAACCAACTGTTGAAGATTCCGTCCGGGAGGATTAGTCGCGGACGCTACAGTTGGTATCAGAGCGGTGGTCTTAGTGAACCAGGCCTTGCATTAGTGTGTCTGACTAGTAGTTGTTAGGATACATTAGCGAGTCTGGACTTTGACCGTGTCTACATGCCAAAATTTTTGCTTATCACATCTAGTCGAAAATCATCTGCTTATCATCCTTAGGAAAATTACCTGCTTATCATTCTTAAGTCTAGACACGTCTTACTGCATTTAGTGCATCGATAGTGTATAGACAAAATTCGTATCCTAGCGTATCTGTTACTATAGACATTGCCTGACGAATTTCAAAGATTCTCCGCAATTCACGGGATTTTGAGTATTATAAATACATATGTAAATTATGTATTGAAGAATACCAAACCCAACTCCTATAATCTATTCCAAACCAAAAATTCATTTCCTCGATTATACAAGATGGATTTTTCATCCAGTTCGAATTCCTCCGACTTCGATAGCTACGCCGATATGGATTTCCATTCGAGCTCCGAGAACAGCATCACCGGAATGGATCAACCAATTTCCCATCATCTATTCTGGATGAATTGGGGATGGGTTCGTAATATACTAAATTTCTGGAGGCAAGAAGAAGGTGATCCATTCCATTCACCAAATTGTCCTCTTAACGATGAACCTGAAGCACTTACCGGCGAACCTATACGAAACACCATTTTCTCGCTCATTTCTAGAGTATCTCATCATGATTACATACTATCTCATATTTCAAATCTTGTTCATTCGCTCGTTCCAACCGTCAATCATCCCGGTATAATAGAAGAAGTCAACGAGCTTCGCGCTCGGGTAGTGGCTTTAGAAAATCTGGTGCGAAGGTTACAAACACCAGCGGCAGCACCGGCAGCATAACCAGTACCTTCAGCAACATCAACATCGCAATCTTCAGTACCAGCACCATCAATAGCATCACCATCATCAACGTCAATGGTATCCTTATCACCCTCAAACCACAACCCCGTCGTAAATCTCAACGTCACAAATTACACCTCGAGTATAATCATCGTCCTACGTATCGCTCTATCCACTTTATTTTCGTTCTACATATCATTCTACATTGATTATCTTCGATTTACGTACCATTTTACCTCATTACCTTCGTTTAATATGGCGACTAAGTAATCTCTAATACTTTAGAGATTATGTAATCTAGTATTAACAATAAACCTGATGAGTTTAATATCTTATTGACTCATTAAATCTATGATTATATCTGAAGAAAATATATATGCAAGTATATTTTCAAAAAGATTGTAATTAAAAATTTCTTCGTACAAACTATTAATGATGAAAATATTTTAACGGGTGGGTAGTACCCGAGAAATATTTAGAATTCACATTAATAAGTTACACTGTACATTCTTCGAATCTGATTCAACGATCATTCACTATCCGATATACGTATCCATTCACCACAGAATAACCATTTCTATTCAAATTTCATATTTGAATTTTGACCTATCAGAATCCAACAAGTGGCATAACGAAGAAAACATTGGACAAAAAATAAAAAGTGTTAGAAAAAAACGAATTAATTAATTGGAATTGTGATAGGATTTCATGCTAACTGTTCCGGCTAACTGTTCCCAGCTAACTGATTAACATTTAATTTATCGCAATTTACATTCTCGCAATTTTAATTATCGTCATTTAATTTCTGTTATTTACTTTTACGCACTATAAATAACGGGACACGTATGCAAGGTTTCGACTTATCATATCGACCCATCTATATATATATTTCGGAACGACCATAGACACTCTATAGTTGGCTATACAGGGTTGAGGTGGATTCCAAAATATATATATGGTTTGAGTTGTGATCGACACCGAGACCGGTACACGGGTCACGATACGTATTATTTAATTCGAATATTATATATTAAATTATATATGAATCATTGAACCATCGGACTATTGGACTGCTAACTTTGGACAATTAAAATGAATTAAATTAAAATATTGATTATAACATATGAAACTAAATAATTCTTCAAGCTTGCCACTTGATTTCATCTTAAACCTCATTTGTATCTCGACAATTACAATGCGTGTTCAAATCTTTCATGATTCTTGAAAACCCCTCAATCGAGAGGAGGAACCAACCGCGTTTCATCTACGGAAGAAAAGACTTATGCTCCTGTAAGACTCTCGGAGACTGAGTCAACAACACGCAGCAGTGTTAATTTCTTTAGTGTTATTATTACCCAAAATAACTTTGCAATCCCTTTTCAAATTAGCCAATTTTGTCACAGCTCCATCAAGTTAACCTCGACTTCTCAGAAAGGTTAGTTTCAATATATATACACGTTATTCTTTCGCTATCGTTACCGGAGAATCTTTTATATTCCATCATCAGCGTTTAACCATCTAAAAACACAATTCTCCTGAAACCACCTCAGTTTGATAACCGATGACCCAGATCCGTTAACCTTGAAATGTTGACGAAGCAGTATGTTGTAGATGGTCTTAATGACCAAAAGTTGATGATAAAAGAAGGAATTGATAGGAACGTTCGATAGAAAATTTGGTACCGAAAACCGGATTGAGCAAACCGTGAAAGAGACTCTGAAAAAGTTACAAGGACTAAACTTGTACATAAAGAATCATGACGATTCTGTAGCAAACACCTTGCTTCTGAATTTAAACCCTTACGGGTCAATCATCATCATCACCCTTCGACATTAGAAATTCCAAGATATTATCAAATCTCTCATTATAAATATTCTCAATAATTCTGAAAATGTTTTCACAGCTATCCTTATCTGAAATCATTTATTCCTCCGTAATATCTGCGTTACAATATAAAAGAAACTGTGTTAGTTTCTAAGTTCTAAAACCTTCGAGTATAAAATAGGAATGTTCTGAAGCAGTGTTGGGAACTGATGCATGAATTAGTATAATATAATGAAACTTGATCAACTTCATTATATTACAGTAAGTCATGTTAAGTTTCTAATGGAATGTGATGATTCACAGTACCGTCATCATGTGCCATGTTACACGGCTCTTACATTCTGTCCAATTTCCAAACGTATTAGGAACATATTGTCTTGATAGTTCTATCTTTTCCAGGGTATTCTGGTAATTTAACAAATCAAAATTTTGCCAATACCCTTTCTTTCTTAGAGCATTAGTTATGCTCATTTCGAATTTCATACCTACGAATTCCGGACAATTGCTCGCTTGACTTGAGAACGGGAAGAAGAAACGAAAGAAATAGATTTTTAAGGAAATATTCGACAGATCAATCAATGAAGACTATCGCATTTAATCAAAGAAGATTTTGATTTTCTTAAACACCGAAGAACCAAATCTTATTACGAAGATTTTCTTTAAAACCCTTAAAATCCGGAAATCAATCATGACCATATCATTGGTTGAAACGATTTCATATTTATTCATTTCACTCTTTTGTGATAGTTTCACTCATGCGCTTCATATGATCGAATCGTTTTATCTATATCTCTCAATAATGATAAAACTCCATTATCACCTCATATTCGTCATGAAAACATTCTTATTGTTATCCATGACGACCTCTATCAAATTTCGGGGACGAAATTTCTTTAACGGATGGGTACTGTAACGACCCGGAAATTTCCGACCAAATTTAAACCTTAATCTTTTTATGTTTCCGACACGATAAGCAAAATCTGTAATATTGAGTCTAGAAAGTTTTGAAATCTATATTCATGTAATCAATTACCCTTTGACCATGCCTGACGATTCACGAACAACTATTTGTAAATAAATATGTGTGCATAGTATTTGAAAGTATAATTTGAAATATTGAATTGTTGTTGTTAAGAAATACGATATTATAATAATTATTATTTAAAACATATCTATATATGCATAAAAGTATATTAAAAAGAAATAAATATAGTTAATTTAAAATATGGAATTTTTTTTTAAGGACTCTTATTCGTAACTGATTGACAACGGTATACAATATATCATCTGAGTTAATTCGTCGGCGGATAAAACCAACAAATGTCACAATTTCTTGATGGACAACTGTGGAGGCCATTAATTGATTATAAACGGTTGAATTATGAATTTATATTTTGTTCTCTTCTAAGTTTTCAAGATGCATATCATATCAAGCATATATAATCATGTTGTGGATGACAGCACATAAACAACACATACTATATGCTACTTTTCTTCTTTTCTTCTATATTATTATTAAGTATAGTATTATATATACATCTATCTATCCCCTGGTAATCGATAATTGATCACCTCAAAACTAAAACCAATGAATATGATAGTCGCATGCCATTAATTTCTTGTTTCATTTAGTTTGTAAAGAACTCATACATATACATACACAAAACATATATTCTTCTTTCTCACTTGTTTTCCTTGTTCAAAAATCACCACACCATCTTTCTCTTGCACCAGCCATCATCGGACCACCATAACAACCACCGTGATCATCACTCGTCCGTCACCACAGTCACCCCATCACCTTCAAATCGCCATCTTCACTACCCAAAACAACCGCCACCCTAACCCTTTATATTTTTTTTTCCTTTCGTTTCTTTTTCTTTTGTGGAAGAACCATGGGAACAATTATCACACGCCACCATCCACAACTATACAATCAATCACTTACAACCTATCTTCAAATGATTAACCAACGGTTGCTGCTACTTCTCTTTTCTGTTTTAAACCATCGAAACCCTCACAACCTTCCACCACCATACAACTTTTCATAGCCACTTTATACCTTCACCACCCATTCGATTACCATCAATTCACGATCACCACCACCACTGCACAATCCCTGTTGCAACTGAAAATTTTCTATTTCTGTTTTGATTTTTTTTTAAACGCAAGAAGGATTAGAAGATGATTATCACAGAAGCCAAACACCACAAACCACCATCTCTATCTCTCTCTCTCTGTCCGAAAACATCAACCACCATACAAGCAACTTATGTTGTAGATCAACCCGTCACCATAACAATCTCTCACCATCAACCCGAACCATCACCAACTGTTCTTTCTATTTCTGTAGCTACTTAATTGTGTTCAAATAAAAGCACAACGAAACCCACTTGTTTCGTTGAGGACTACAGCTGCTACTGCTGTAAATCATGAATAACTGCTGTATCTTTCTATTCAAAATAAACAAAACTCGGTATTAATATAAGAATGAAACATAAAGAGGTTTAAGTGGCCTACATGGATATTTGAGATAATGTTTCATTGCATTATTAAATCACGTAAAGAAGGTGTTGTTTATTACTTTCCTGGTAACCGAACCACAATCATTTTTTAAAGAAAGAAAAGGCACCGAAAGTTCCATTATGTAACTTTATACGTGGCTTAAGTGATTGATTACTAATTTCGATTTGCAAATCCCTTTGTGCTGTGTAAACAAAACAGAAAGTTTGGGCAAGGTTGATTGTTGGGCTGACGTTTTAGGTTTGGGTCACGGTTTTTAATTTAAATGTTCGGCCCAGTGAATTATTGGAGCTGTACTCGCTAGCCACATTTCTGTTTCTATACTTTTTATTACGCAATGAAGAGAGGAATATTATAAGTTAATACATAAAATCACAATGGGTTGTAGTGATAAGTTGGTGATTCACGAATGATACATGTTACATGAGTGGCAATGATGAAAGAATGAAAATGATGATAAATAGAGTAAGTTAGATGATAATAAAAGATTAAGTATTATGATGGTGTTGATATGATGATCTAATGGTAGAAGATGATGATAGTATTATGATGATGATGTTAGTTCCTGTGAGTCATTATAAAAAATGATGATAAGATGATTTGATAATGATAATGAAGTTATGATGTTGATGATGATGAATGAAAGATTAGATGCAATTACGATGGGTTGTAATCTATTAAATTGCTAAGTGGATCAGAAAAACGTTAACGGATTAATGGTTAGGGTGTTGTGCTGTTAGCAAGAACGAGTTATATATAAATTTAGGTGATATTATTTCAGAAAAATTGAAATGGACCAATGGTCAAGGATGTTATTGGGTTAGCGGGATGTCGCGGGGTCAAACCCCGATTTGAGCATTTCTTTAGGACTACTCCTTTGAGGTAGTTTACTTATTATTCATTAATTATTAATTATTATTATTATTATTATTACAATAAAAATTAGTTAGATAAAAATATATTTCACAAAACTATATCAATATTTTTATTATAATTAATATTTATTTAAAGTATATAAGATACATATATTTAATTAGATTATTAACGAAACATAAAAACTATTAAGACATTATTTATCACTAATAATACATAAGTCTGTTCGATTACAATTATTTGAGTTAATATATATATATATATATATAATTGGTATAGGTTCGTGAATCCGAGGCCAACCATACACTTATTCAATGATGTTATATGTATTTTTACTACAAAATACATTAGGTGAGTATATAGTCCCTTTTAAAATTTAAATACTTTTGGGCTGAGAATACATGCGCTGTTTTTATAAATGTTTTACGTTATGGACACAAGTAACTGAAAAATATATTCTACGTTGAGTTGTACCACTGGCATACTTCCCTGTAGCTTGGTAACTATTATTTACAGCGGTATTGTAAACGCGAATCCTGTTGATAGATCTATCGGGCCTGACAACCCCAACCGGACTGGACGACCAGTATTCAACGGTTGCACAGTACTTCGTTTCGTGACTATACTTGGTACAGTGTAGTAAGATTTCATAATAAAGGGAATATGCGACGTGATTAAATGTTAAGTATGGTTACCAAGTGCTCAACCACTTAGAATATTTTTATTAAAATGTTTATATATGAAATCTTGTGGTCCATTGTTATAACGCTGCTAGCATCAAACCTATATATCTCACCAACTTTATGTTGACATTTTAAAGCATGTTATTCTCAGGTACGAATTAAGTCTTCCGCTGTGCAATAGCTCATATTAAGGACCTTACTTGGAGTCGATCATCGTGATGGAACCAACTGTTGAAGATTCCGTCCGGGAGGATTAGTCGCGGACGCTACAGTTGGTATCAGAGCGGTGGTCTTAGTGAACCAGGCCTTGCATTAGTGTGTCTGACTAGTAGTTGTTAGGATACATTAGCGAGTCTGGACTTTGACCGTGTCTACATGCCAAAATTTTTGCTTATCACATCTAGTCGAAAATCATCTGCTTATCATCCTTAGGAAAATTACCTGCTTATCATTCTTAAGTCTAGACACGTCTTACTGCATTTAGTGCATCGATAGTGTATAGACAAAATTCGTATCCTAGCGTATCTGTTACTATAGACATTGCCTGACGAATTTCAAAGATTCTCCGCAATTCACGGGATTTTGAGTATTATAAATACATATGTAAATTATGTATTGAAGAATACCAAACCCAACTCCTATAATCTATTCCAAACCAAAAATTCATTTCCTCGATTATACAAGATGGATTTTTCATCCAGTTCGAATTCCTCCGACTTCGATAGCTACGCCGATATGGATTTCCATTCGAGCTCCGAGAACAGCATCACCGGAATGGATCAACCAATTTCCCATCATCTATTCTGGATGAATTGGGGATGGGTTCGTAATATACTAAATTTCTGGAGGCAAGAAGAAGGTGATCCATTCCATTCACCAAATTGTCCTCTTAACGATGAACCTGAAGCACTTACCGGCGAATCTATACGAAACACCATTTTCTCGCTCATTTCTAGAGTATCTCGTCATGATTACATACTATCTCATATTTCAAATCTTGTTCATTCGCTCGTTCCAACCGTCAATCATCCCGGTATAATAGAAGAAGTCAACGAGCTTCGCGCTCGGGTAGTGGCTTTAGAAAATCTGGTGCGAAGGTTACAAACACCAGCTGGACTGGACGACCAGTATTCAACGGTTGCACAGTACTTCGTTTCGTGACTATACTTGGTACAGTGTAGTAAGATTTCATAATAAAGGGAATATGCGACGTGATTAAATGTTAAGTATGGTTACCAAGTGCTCAACCACTTAGAATATTTTTATTAAAATGTTTATATATGAAATCTTGTGGTCCATTGTTATAACGCTGCTAGCATCAAACCTATATATCTCACCAACTTTATGTTGACATTTTAAAGCATGTTATTCTCAGTTACGAATTAAGTCTTCCGCTGTGCAATAGCTCATATTAAGGACCTTACTTGGAGTCGATCATCGTGATGGAACCAACTGTTGAAGATTCCGTCCGGGAGGATTAGTCGCGGACGCTACAGCCTAGCTGGTTCAAGTGATTACGGGTATACGGGAGGTCGCGGTTCGAGTCCCGGGGATGGCATAAGTTTTTTTTAAGGCCTTGGAGGTAGTTTCTCTATACCAAAAATTTATTATTTTTATTATTATCATTATTATTAACATTAATTTTATAATTACTAATATTGTTATGTATTATGTATTGTATGCTTATTACTAATAAGTATTATTATTGTTACTCGTATTGTTATTATTAGTTAGCATTATTATTATTACAAGTAATATATGTAATAAGTAACAAGTATCATATATTATTATTATCATGATTTTAATAATTATTATCATTACTAGTAATATTATTATTATTATTCCTAATACTATAAGTATTATTAGAAATATTACTATTATTATCACAATCACAAGTATTATAATCGTTATTATTATTATCATTATTATCACTACAATCATAATATTATTACTACCAGTATCATTATGAGTAGATTTATTAATATGTATTGTTATATAAATATTAAAATCCTTAATCATATCCATCAGTAACAGTAAGATTAAAATTTTTACAATTATTATTAATATTACGATATTTAACCCTAATAGAATTGTTAAAATTATTACCTTTATTATTAATATTAAGTACTATAATTATTATCATTATTACCAAATTTAATAAAATTTTAGTATCATTATAAATACTAGTTTTAACATACAAATGAATTATATATATGTTTAACACATATAATATAACAAAGATTACCATTTTTATATAATAAATTGAATATAAGAAACATATATATATATATATATATATATATATATATATATATATATATATATATATATATATATATATATATATATATATATATATATGTATGTATTTGTTCGATTACAACTATGTATATTAATAAATATACAAATGATATAGGTTCGTGAATCTGAGGTCAACCCTGCATTGTTCAATGTCGTCATATGTATTTTTACTACAAAATACAATACAGTGAGTTTCATTTGCCCTTTTACTCTTTACATTTTTGGGACTGAGAATACATGCAAATGCTTTATTAACTGTTTTAGAATAAATATATGCGTGAGTTTCATTTGCCCTTTTTTACTCTTTACGTTTTTGGGCTGAGAATACATGCAAATACTTTATTAACTGTTTTACAATATTTGTATGCGTGAGTTTCATTTGCCCTTTTACTCTTTACATTTTTGGGACTGAGAATACATGCAAATGCTTTATTAACTGTTTTACAATAAATATATGCGTGAGTTTCATTTGCCCTTTTTTTACTCTTTACGTTTTTAGGCTGAGAATACATGCAAATGCTTTATTAACTGTTTTACAATATTTGTATGCGTGAGTTTCATTAATCCCTTTTTAAATGCTTTTGCAATATATATTTTTGGGACTGAAAATACATGCGCTGCTTTTATAAATGCTTTACGAAATAGACACAAGTAATCGAAACTACATTCTATGGTTGGATTATCTAATCGAATATGCCCTTTTTATTAAGTCTGGTAATCTAAGAATTAGGGAACAGACACCCTAATTGACGCGAATCCTAAAGATAGATCTATCGGGCCAAACAAGCCCCATCCAAAGTACCGGATGCTTTAGTACTTCGAAATTTATATCATGTCTGAAGGAGGATCCCTGAATGATGGGGATATTCTTATATACATATTGTGAATGTCGATTACCAGGTGTTCAATCCATATGAATGATATTTTTGTCTCTATGCATGGGACGTATGTTTATGAGAAATGGAAATATGAAATCTTGTGGTCTATTAAAATTATGAAATGAATTATTTATGTTAAACTAATGAAATCACCAACCTTTTGGTTGACACTTTAAAGCATGTTTATTCTCAGGTACGAAAGAAATCTTCCGCTGTGCATTTGCTCATTTTAGAGATATTACTTAGAGTCATTCATTACATATTTCAAAAGACGTTGCATTCGAGTCGTTGAGTTCATCAAGATTATTATTAAGTCAATTATAGATGAATATATTATAAAATGGTATGCATGCTGTTAACTGTCGATGTAAATGAAAGGTTGTCTTTTAAAAACGAATGCAATGTTTGTAAAATGTATCATATAGAGGTCAAGTACCTCGCGATGTAATCAACTATTGTGAATCGTTTGTAATCAATATGGACTTCGTCCGGATGGATTAGGACGGGTCCTTTCAGTTGGTATCAGAGCGGTGGTCTTAGCGAACCATGTCTGCATTAGTGTGTCTAACTGATAAGTCGTTAGGATGCATTATCGAGTCTGGACTTCGACCGTGTCTGTATATCAAAAGTTTTGCTTATCGTTTTGTGTCAAAAATTACCTGCTTATCATTCTTAGAGAATCACTTACTTATCATTCTTAGTCTAGACACGTTTTACGGCATTGACTGCATGAATAGTGTATAGATAAAATTCATATCTTAGCGTATCTGCTACTTCATATCTTAGCGTATCTGTTACCGTAACTTTACCTGACAACTCCCGTAGATTCCTCCGTAACTTATGGGATTTTAGTATTATATATGCATATGTAAATTATGTATTGCAGGGTACTAATCTACATCCTATAATCTATTTCTTATCGAAAATCCTTCATCTGATCATACGAGATGAATCCTGCAACCAGTTCGAATTCCTCGGATTCTGACAGTTATTCCGATATGGAGTTTCACCTATCAGCATCACCGGAATGAATCAACCAATCAATCATCCCCAATTCATGTGATGGGTTCGTAGTCGACTTAACCGATGGAGACGAGAGGAAGGCGATCCTTTCCACCCACCAACCGAATTTACCTCTTGACAATGAACCTGAAGCGTTTACCGGCGAACTTGTTCGAGACACCATTTTCAGTCTCATTTCCAGGGTAACTCGACAAGATCATATTCTATCCACAATTCTGAACCTTATTCATCCACTCGTTCCGACCGACAATCATCCTGGAGTAATAAGTCAACGAACTTCGCGCTCGAATAATCAATTCGAAGAATATGGTGCAAAATGTACCAGCTTCAGCAACATCAACGGCACCAACAGTACCATCAATAATAGCACCAGTACCATCAACAATCCATGCTTCAATATCATCATCTGTACTTTGAGTATGATCTTCGTTCTACGTATCATTCTACCTCATTTATCTTCGTTCGACATGGCAAATATGTAATCTCTAAAGTTTTAGAGATTATTTATTCTAGTTCCAACCGAAAAGCAAATGAGTTTAATATCATATTAACTCATTAAATCCATGAATACATCTGAAGAAAATATATATGTATATATGTTTTCATAAAGATTGTAATTAAAAATTCTCTTGTACAAACTGTTAATGGTGAAAATATTTTAACGGGTAGGTAATACCCGAGGAATATTTAAATTTCACATTAATAAGTTACATTGTACGTTCTTCGAATCTGTTTCAATAGTCATATACTATCCTACTTGCATCCACCGATATACGTATCCGTTCACCAAAGAATAACTATTTTCATTCAAATTCAAATTTCATATTAGGATTTTGACATATCAGAATCCAACAAGTGGCATAATGAAGAAAAAATGGACACAATAAAAATTGATTAGAAACAGACTAATTAACAATATGAAATTTTGTTAAGAATCCACGCTAACAAAATCCTAGCTAATTGTTCCTAGCTAACTGTTAATTCCGTATTACATTTTATTTATCGTAATTTAATTATCGCAATTTATTTTATCGCAATTTAATTCTCGCAATTTTATATATTGTTATTTAATTTCTGTTATTTACTTTACGCACTTTATTTATCGTTATTTAATTTCTGTTATTTACTTTACGTACTTTAAATATCGGGACACGTATACAAGGTTTTGACATATCATATCAACACATCTATATACATTATTTGGAATTACCATAGACACTCTATATGCAGTAATGATCGAGTTCTCTATACAGGGTTGAGGTTGATTCTCAAATAATATATATACTTTGAGTTGTGATCGAGTCTGAGACGTATACGGGTCACGATACGTATTAATTAATTCGTATATTATATATTAAATTATATATGAATTATTGGACGGTTAAATGTGGACTATCAACTATGGACTGTCAACATTAGACAAATTAAAATGAATTAAAATATTAATTATAACCTATGAAATTAAACAATTCTTCAAGTTGCCACTTGATTTCATCTTAAACCTCAATTGTATCTTGATGATTACAATCTGCATTCAAACCCTTCATGATTCTTGAAAACACCTCAATCGATAGGATGAATCAACCACACTTCATTAACGGAAGGAAAGATTTATGCATATAGTTATGCACCAGAGAAACTCTCGACAACTGAGTAAAAGTTTAACACGTAGCCGCATTAGATCCTTTGGCATTTATTAGCAAAAATAATTTTGCGATCCCTTTTCAAAGTAGCCAATTTTGTCACAGCTCCAACAAGTCAACTTCGACTTTTCATTCGAAGTAACCTTACTATAATCCTGATATATATACGATTACCATTTTGATACCGGAGAAACCTTTTATATTCCATCATATTACCAGCAGATGTACCAGCAACCTCGTAGCTCCTTGGTTTAAATCTCTCCGACAAATCACTAAACTTATCTATTGAAGTCTCATCATGTACTCATCCGCATCTTGTAACGAGAATTGCCGTACCAAATACCGAGAATCAGCAATCAGTATTTTGAAATCTCACAGCATGTCTATATCAACAGTTATACGTAAACATATAACATTTATCTCTTAGAATTATGATCTTCCATTCTGAAATTTTGAAAAGGCACCCAGTTTACGAATCGATACTCTAAATGTTGGAAAAGCTCAGAAACATTGGAACTGGAAAACGGATAAAGTTAACCATGAAGGAGAACAAGGACAAATACAAGGACCATACCCTATATTCAAAGAATCCAGATAATTCTGAATCCGTTGAAATCTTTAGAGAATATCTTACTCCGAAGTCATGTTAAAATCTTGCGGAAAATCTTTCTCCATCAATCATCGAACTTAGAAATTCCAAAATACCATCATCAATATCTTCGATATTTCAGAGGATATTTTCATAAATATTCTCGTCCAAAATTATATACCTCCTCGTGCTTCCTGTGTATCATTATATTGAAAATATTCAATAGAAAATTTAGTACTGAAAAGCAGATTATGCGAAACTAGGAAGAAAGCCGTGGACAAATCACAAAGAATAAGTTTGACTTCAAAGAATCCAAATGATTCAATGTCTACTAAAGTCTTTAGTGAATATCTTGCTCCTTACTCTAAACCCTTGCAAATAATAGTTTCTATCATCCTCTAATCTTAGATATCCCGAGATATTATGGAATCTTTCATTATAAATATCCTCCATATTTCTGGAGATATTTTTATAACTATTCTTATCTGAAATCATTTATCTCTTCGCGCTATCAGTGTTACATCATATAGAAACTGTTAGTTTCTATATTCTGTAAACTTTCGAGCTTAAAATATGAATGTTATTGAAGTAATGTTGGGAACTGAAGCATGAGTTAGTATAATATAATGACACCTGATCAACGTGATTATATTACAGTAAGTCATGCTGAGTTCTAATGGGACATGATGGTTCACAGTAGATCATACCACCATTATGTGTCATGTTACATAACTCTTTCATTCTAATTAACTTCTGAACATATCAAGAAAGTATATTCCTGATAACTCTATTCTCAATGATTCTGGTAATTTGACGAATCAAATCGTGCTATTACGTTCTTTCTTGATTATAACATTAAATTCATTCGAAACTCCATACTTACAAATTCTAGACCATTACTCGTTTTACTAGAGATCGAGAGGAGATAAAAAAGACGAAGAGCTTCGAAACATAAAGGAAGATATAAAACTCGACAACAACACTGAAATTACAATAATTAAAAATTAAAACATCACGACAATTAAAAATTAAAAGATTACAATCAAACTACTCGTCGTCGTCAATTGTCATCTGTAAAGTAGCGTTCACCAGTCATTTCACCATCCGTGAGGTACTTTGGAGACATCGGTATTTCTCTTGATGCCTCAACGGCTGCTTCAGCTGATTCATCGAGGTAACGATAACCCAACGTCTCTTCATCTTCAAGAACCGCATACAAAGAAATGCGTTTACCGCGATCTTCAATGTTATCTTTTATAAAGTACCATTGATCATCGGTACATAGAAAACTTGCCCTACGATCCGCATCATAATCGTCTTTATAAAAGAACACAGATGTGAATTCACACGGAACTTTTTCCTTCAGAAAGGATAGCAAGTCTTGTAAACCAACATCACAAATGTCGATATCTTCGAACGAAATACTGTCGCCCCACTTATATTCCTTCATTTGATTACGAAAATCACCTCCGTAATGAACATCGAATGATACAATCATTGGGGGAAGTGTTAACATTTTGCAGTTTGGGAATGTTTGATTTTGATTTTGTGAAAGGTGAAAATATAAAAGAAATATACGTTTGAGTGTATAAAATGAAGTATATGGTTGGTGTTTTTATAGTGTAAAAGTGACCATTGGGATAGCCGTTGGAATTTTTTTTATTTTACTAACGGCTAAAAATTTGGGCAAGTTTTTGGGCGAAGGTAGACGATGCCCGTTGGGACCTCTCCCATGATAATTTCATTCGTACTCTTCGAATAATCGAATTATTTTTATCTGTATTATTCAATAATGATAAAACTCTATTTATCAGCTCATATTCGTCAGGAAAACATATTTATTATTAGCCATGACGACCTCATTCAAATTTCGGGACGAAATTTCTTTAACGGGTAGGTACTGTGATGACCCGGGAATTTCCGACCAAATTTAAACTTGAATTTTATATGATCTCGACACGATAAGCAAAGTCTGTAATGTTAAGTCTTGAAAACTTTGAACTGTGTTCATGTATGCATTTGACCTTTAACTATTCCCGACGATTCACGAACAATTGTGTAAATAAAAATGTACATATATATATATATATATATATATATATATATATATATATATATATATATATATATATATAAATAAATATAAAAGTAACTATAAATATATATAATAATGAGGAATAATAAAATGTGATTGAACCATTAGAATTAAAAATGTAAAAATATATACAGAATAATTAAGTTACTATTAAAATAAATATATATATATAAATAATCAAATAAGTTATTAGATGAAATAAGTATTTCATAATTGATAGAAAGTAAGGTGAATATGCTATATATAAATATAAGTTAAAGTATAACTGTTATATTAATTATAAAATTTGTATTATTATATGTATAATAATAAAGAGCATTATTAATATAATTATATTTATTAATAACATTAATTATAACCTATAAAAAAATATATATAAATATATAAAGAGATATACATATATAGTGATCTATAAATACAAATAAATATACATATATATTTATTTGGAAACTAGTATTGTTATTTATTTGTCATTAATATTTATTATTATCAATGTAATTGTTATTAATACTAATATATATATATATATATATATATATATATATATATATATATATATATATATATATATATATATATATATATATATATATATATATATATATATTATTTACATCATCTATAAAACAGAAAATTGTACGAGTTATATCACGATCAATTCTATATTTCTTGTCTCTAATCTGGATTCCTTGACAAATAAAACAATTCATACAGATACAAAGTTAGTTGAACTTCCCTTTCAACTTTTTTTTTCTTCTCTTCCTGTTTCAAATTGATTCCCTCTGTCGATGTTATCTATTGTATAAACCAAACAATTGCAGATAAGAAATCACTCATTCAATTTACATCATCCAGTTCATAACTAGTTAAACAGAGGTATATAGTTATTATTATTTTTATTTTATTTTTTCTTCTTTTCTTTTTTTTTCTTCAGCGATACCTCTGTACAAAATTTTTTCTTTCAAAATCCGAAATATAAACAATTGTTAAAATCCATTATTGCAGTGTTGTTAGTAATAATTCGTGTAAACTACCTGCATAATTTCAATTTCTAATTCATCCTAATAATCTAGAATTTTGGAGTCAAAGTTTATTGTCAAAGAGTCAAATGAATCGTTCATCGTGAAATTCGCGTTTGTTTTGATGTTTCCAGTTGAATTGACGATTCTAATAGTTTCTAAATGTAAATTACAATATATTTCATGTTGTGATTTTGGGCTATAACATTACCATTTGAAAAATCAATTTTTTTTTTAAAACGGCAGCGACAGCAGTACCTTGGCTGTTTCATTTTTTTTCTCTCAAGATCACATATTAAGATTTTTATTTTTGTTACAAGATATAAACAAGACTAATTTCGTTTTTTATAAGTTATCAAGATTGTTGAGATCGATTAAATTCTTATGCAAAGAAGAAGAAGAAATAGGGAGCAATGTAATACGAGATTTATATTTATGGATTCAGTAAAATATCGGAAATAAGGCATTAGCCTAGCTGGTTCAAGTGATTACGGGTATACGGGAGGTCGCGGGTTCGAGTCCCGGGGATGGCATAAGTTTTTTTTTAAGGCCTTGGAGGTAGTTTCTCTATACCAAAAATTTATTATTTTTATTATTATCATTATTATTATTAACATTAATTTTATAATTACTAATATTGTTCTGTATTATGTATTGTATGCTTATTACTAATAAGTATTATTATTGTTACTCGTATTGTTATTATTAGATAGTAATATTATTATTACAAGTAATATATGTAATAAGTAACAAGTATCATATATTATTATTATCATGATTTTAATAATTATTATCATTACTAGTAATATTATTATTATTATTTCTAATACTATAAGTATTATTAGAAATATTACTATTATTATCACAATCACAAGTATTATAATCGTTATTATTATTATCATTATTATCACTACAATCATAATATTATTACTACCAGTATCATTATGAGTAGATTTATTAATATGTATTGTTATATAAATATTAAAATCCTTAATCATATCCATCAGTAACAGTAAGATTAAAATTTTTACAATTATTATTAATATTACGATATTTAACCCTAATAGAATTGTTAAAATTATTACCTTTATTATTAATATTAAGTACTATAATTATTATCATTATTACCAAATTTAATAAAATTTTAGTATCATTATAAATACTAGTTTTAACATACAAATGAATTATATATATGTTTAACACATATAACAAAGATTACAATTTTTATATAATAAATTGAATATAAGAAACATATGTGTATATATATATATATATATATATATATATATATATATATATTAAGTAATATAAAAAGGATATAATTAATAATATATATATATATATATATATATATATATATATATATATATATATATATGTATATGTATTTGTTCGATTACAACTATGTATATTAATAAATATACAAATGATATAGGTTCGTGAATCTGAGGTCAACCCTGCATTGTTCAATGTCGTCATATGTATTTTTACTAAAAAAATACAATACAGTGAGTTTCATTTGCCCTTTTACTCTTTACATTTTTGGGACTGAGAATACATGCAAATGCTTTATTAATTGTTTTACAATAAATATATGCGTGAGTTTCATTTGTCCTTTTTTTACTCTTTACGTTTTTGGGCTGAGAATACATGCAAATGCTTTATTAACTGTTTTACAATATTTGAATGCGTGAGTTTCATTTGCTCTTTTACTCTTTACATTTTCGGGACTGAGAATACATGCAAATGCTTTATTAACTGTTTTACAATAAATATATGCGTGAGTTTCATTTGCCCTTTTTTTACTCTTTACGTTTTTGGGCTGAGAATACATGCAAATGCTTTATTAACTGTTTTACAATATTTGTATGCGTGAGTTTCGTTAATCCCTTTTTAAATGCTTTTGCAATATATATTTTTGGGACTGAGAATACATGCGCTGCTTTTATAAATGCTTTACGAAATAGTCACAAGTAATCGAAACTACATTCTTTGGTTGGATTATCTAATCGAATAT